>NC_041362.1:21387823-21517823 GCF_900634415.1 Cottoperca gobio | reverse complement strand
TTTTACTTCATAATGATAAGTTAAATCAAGAAACAGGTCTATGCCACTTGATGATTCTTCATTTTAGTAAGAGCAGTCTTCGGAGGCGTGGCAGGCCCTGAAATCAAATTGAAAATGTTCGACTGAAACTTTTTCTGGTACCTTTGAAAAGAATGGAAGAGACTGGTCAACAATTATTGAGAAACCTTGGCAGATACGTTGACAGTATTCAGCATTGTAGGACTCAGAAATGCAGAAATCTTTAAAAGGTTTCGTTGGAAGGAGGTTGAGGAAGTAGGTGGTCGGTTTAGAAGCTTGGACAACATTTCAAGAAGGATGATCTCAAATTGTGTAAGAACAGACACTAACTGGGATTCAACATATTGCATTAGTGTTTCTGCAGAAATAGCTTGAGATGAGGAACTCATTTTAAATCTCATCAATTTTTCTGCAGAAGCAGAATAGGCAGCTGTTTTTGTAAGTCTGGCTAAAGCGTCAAAGAGAAATCTAGGATTGTGTTTATTATTACTGATTAAGCAAGAGACCTTTGCTGCTTTGGCAGTGGGCAGAGAACGCTTGCAATTCTATACACACTCGTGTCATGAGAGGCAGTTTACTTCCAGTTCTGATTTACGCTTAAGAGCACATGTTTTATCATCAAACCACAGTGTAAACCTCTTTAATTGTCTTGCTTTTGTAGAGGTGCAACTGAGTCCAGGATACTATAAAATAGCTGTTTTTAAGTCCCTGGTAAAATTTGTAAAGGTCCTGTTGCTGAGTGAGTGAGTAACAAGGTCTGAGATAGAAATCTTAAGTGGGTGGGTCTGTGGGTATTTGTGTTATATGTCCTTCACTTTTCCGCTCCGTCCAGTCTGTAATACCACTTGTTCCTCTAGAGGTGATAGTGAGTCAGTGTAGCTGCAGTCTGCCTCTCTCCAGAGGGAGAAGAAGTACAGCTGTCTGACTCAGCAGACTCATGGTCAACATCACATCCATGATCCTGCACGCTTTGATGGTTTGTTTTGATTAAATCTAAAGACGCAGAAACGAGAAAACGACTCGCAGCCTCACCTCACCCTCACCGTCAGCGGAAGTTTCTGCCGTTACACAGGTTAGTCCCAGCGCTCCGGTGCTGGAATATTCGGTGGCCCAATCCGAGCCGCCGGAGCCGCTTGCTGCACACTCCCCTCCCGGGAAGCTTAATGAAACAGAAACACCAGTCGTTCCCTCGCCTCTGCCGCCCGGACCCAAGCCAATATACAAACTATCAAAAAGTAACAATACACAGAAGCAAACACACATATCTGAGCTCCACGTGGAGATTATAAAATAGCAGCGATATTTAGACTCTCAGAGTCTCAGCACTTTCTGCTCAAATGAACTGACTGACAGACAGACAGACAGACAGACTTACACAGGAGTAAGAAATATACAGTAAATATATCAACACTAGAAGAGAGAGATATATACAATACACAATATAAAGAAATACATTAAAATTCACCTAATACAATAAATATGACGAAATACTAGAACAAAAGCAAAAAAAAAAGAACTCTTATGTAACTAAAATATAAACAGGATAACATACTGAGTTGATTGATGAATGTAGATTGTATGGACCCAGTTAGAGTAGACTGTTGCCCCCTGTTTCTGTGGAGCAGGGGGCTCAGAACTACACGTTGAGCCTTTAACCTGTTTCGTCAGGTGATTGCATGCTCTCATGCCTCGGACTTGTACTTGTGTTTGCTGTGACTGTTTCACAATAGAAATGTCCCTGTATTTCACAAGTTGGATGTGTGTCATGTAAATATGCAGTGGTAGGAACATGTTGGGTTAGGATCAACTGTATGGCTAAATAAAAGTACAAACAGTAACACTGAATTACAAGCTGTATCTCTAGAATACAATCAGCAGAATACAATACACAATATAAAGAATACACTATCACACTCTAAAACTTAGAATAAAATAAATATATACTACTTAACATACTACAGTTGTTGTTCTAATAACTGTTGGTTTTGATGATTAATACATTTAGATTGTATGGAGCCAGTTTACAGGTGAAATACTGACCACTATTTATTTGGAGCAGGAGGCTCAGAACTATCAGAATGAACATTTAACCTATTTCATCAGATGCCGAGGACTTGCAACACTAACCACTGTGATACATACTTGTGTACTTTGCACACACACACACACGCACACACGCACACACACACACACACACACACACACACACACACACACACACACACACACACATACACACACATACACATTGAGATGTTAGAGTGAGGGATTATAATTTTAACAGGTAAGAAAACCATTAACTCTGACATTTAATAAGTAACTTGTGGAATCCACGAGGAGCCCAGGAGATGTGTGGAATCCACTCACAGAAGTGCACACGGCATTGGGGAGCTGGAAGCTTCAGCATCCTGTTCTCTGACTGAGGCTCATTCCTCAAAGACAAGGGAGTCGATACTAAACCAAACTATGTATGCATAAAATGATGCATGTGAGGATGAGACATTGAATGACATGTAGTGCATTCCCTCAAACAGAGCTCTCTGGTAAGACTGAGACAGAAAGAAAGCTGGAATGTATGGAGACCACAGGGTCAATCTAAATATCTATTTATAAAGCTTAAGTGGGAACAGACGTGTGTGTGTGTGTGTGTGTGTGTGTGTGTGTGTGTGTGCGTGTGCGTGTGAGTGTGTGCGTGCGTGAGTGTGTGCATGCGTGCGTGTGTGTGTTGGACAGAGAGTTAGCAGCCCTCTTCTTTCTCTCAGCATTCTCTTAAATATTTACGGCAGCCTACCAGAGAGGGCTGTTCTCAGGTCAGCTGCCATCGGGCTTGACGCGAACTCTCTCCCAGCATATTCTGATACATCAGAGCATTCTATTCTGCAAAAATAGAATAGAGCTAATAACAATAAATAAATAATAAATACATTATTATGTTCTTCAGGTTTGCATACTATTTTGTTAAACAATGTTTTTCTCAAACACTTGGACTGCCTGGACCAGCAGAGGGGTTCTTCTGACCTGTAAACAGGATTATATTGCTCTTTGTAATTTGTACATTTATTTTATAATCAATACCTTTGTCACTGTCAAATGACTGTTTGCATGTTCTGATCTGATCCTGCTTCATGTTTCTCATCACAATAAACAGATATTTAACACCACCAATACCTCAGCTTTGAGGAATAGAATACAGTCAAATAAACCAAGCAACCAGTCAATGTTCTGCACGCAGACAAGCCTAAAGCTGAGGACATGCAGGATGCCGGGGAACCGGGGTTCACTTCCTGCATCCTGCATGTCCTCTCTCTGCTGGAGGATTCTGCAAAACTCCAGATTACAGTTTGTTCAATTATTTATTCATTTTCATTTTTACATTTAGTGTCAATGTTTTTCAAATTCTTGCATTCTATGATATCGTCCCATGGCATCATTACCGGTATGGTTAGGGAAAGATTGTGATTATGGAAAATTAACTATAGTTAAGGCATTTAAAAAAACTTTTGTCAAAACTGTGATCAGCACAAACTAAATTCCGTTCAACTCCATCGTGTTAAGTGGAGCAGTAACCTCACTGACACATATTTAGGACTCCTGCCACCTAACCTTTGTTTTCTGCCCACCACTTCAGCGGCAGAACTTGACTTGCCGAATCCATTTGTGTGTGAGTATTCATAATAAAATAAATAATTGCAAATTGCACATTTAAAAGAATATCATCACAGTGCAACACTCTCTCTGGTCTGACTCTGTGCCAAAACCTGTTTCTGTTCTCTTACATCGTTGGAGGGAAGTCTGAAAAGTCCTGTGGTTCTGATACACATCAGAATGTTGGAAAGAATGCTGGCTGTAATCTGGAAAATACATTTCCCACCGGGCTGGGAGGAAGCAGGGCAGGTCGAGAGCCAGCCAGTTAGAGCCGGCTTCCTTTTCTGTGTGACATGACGCGACCTGGAAGAAACAACAACAGGGGTCCCGTCTCTATTGTTGGTCCTGCAGCCTGCACGTGCAGCTTCACTGATGGGAGAGGGGTCATTTAGGGAGGAGAGGGTCAGAAACTGAAACATTCACCTACAAATATAAACTCACTGATTACACATAAGCCAGGATGTACCAGGATGTACCAGGATATGCTTTTTAAGTGTATCTCACTGCCCTCCAACATGTCAACAGTTAGATTCCTGTGTGTATAAAGCAGCTCAGAGCAACATTTTGGTCTTAAGTGGCATCAAAATGAATGATGTACTATTTTCTGAATACATGTGATACATAAATGTCCACATCAAATTGTGTTTACAGGGCAGTTCCACTGCATATGTGAAAAAAGTTGTATTAGGCTTTGTGTGTCTCCAGTGGGAGCTGTGTGACGTCTGATAAATGTCCTCAAGTGAGAGTTACTGCCCCTGCTATTTGTGCTTTTACAGGAAATGCTTCAACCCATTTTGACCACATATCTACTACAACTAGGTAGTGTTTCTTTCCTTCTGATGGAGAGAGTTCTATAAAATCAAGCATGATATGCTCAAATGGACCACCGGGGAGTGGGTGTGCACCTGTCCCTTGAACCTTTACAGGTTTACCAGAATTTTGGGTTATGCAAATTAAACATGCTTCACAATGTTTTTGAGCCACAACTGTGAAACCCCCTGTGTACCAGTGTGTATTAATAGCACTTACCATCCCCCCTTTTGACACATGGTCTAACCCATGTGTCAATTTAGCAAAGTGGGGAAAGAAATGGCGAGGTAAACAGGGATTGGAGTTAGGACCAATCCATATTTTAACAGAGGGGTCAAAATGAGCTCCAGTCGAGATCCAGGAGGAGCGTTCAGCTTGTGGAGCCAGGGTTTGCATAGCTGTGAGGGAGGACATGTTATCAATGTAGGAGGGAACTGGAATGGAGGGACATGTGTAAGTGGTCTTAGCAGGGGAGCGTGCTGCAGTCTTTGCTACAGAGTCAGCAAATGCATTCCCCCGAGACACCAGGTCAGTGTTGCTGGTGTGAGCTGTGCATTTACAAACAGAGATCTGAGAGGCGAGTAGAATGGCTTCTAACAGATTAGAAACTAACACGTGGTTGAGGACATGTTTACCGTCAGATTTGAGAAAAGATCTACACTTCCAAATAGCTCCAAAATCATGGACAACCCCAAAAGCATACCTAGAATCTGTGTAAATATTTACGGATTTTCCTTTGGTTACAGGTTTTGGTAATGCAGCTAATGATGCAATACGCTTGTCAGAGAAAGCTTGACCATCCCCTGAAATGACGTGGCCCAGAAAAGTGACAGACTTCTGTACATACATAAGCAGCCAAATGTTTTAGCAGGGCAACAGTATCAGTTTGACATTGGGCTTTGGTTGGTGAGCAGATCATAATGTCATCAACATATTGAATAAGGGCCGTTCCCTTAGACATCTGTAAAGCAGACAGACTGGAACATAATGCCATATTATAGACTGTGGGTGATTCACAATACCCTTGACACAGACGTGTGAATGTGTAGGGCTTTCCATCAAACTCAAATGCAAACCAAATTTGGCTGTCCTTATGAACAGGGACACTGAAAAAAGCATCAGAGAGGTCAACAACAGTGAAGTAGATTGCGGAAGCGGGAACCTGAGAGAGAATGATGTACGGGTTGGGCACGAGCGGAGCGCGTGCATGTACGGCCTCATTTACAGCACGTAAATCCTGCACAAATCTCCATTCATCAGGTGGCTTGTCTCGAATCTTTTTCACAGGAAACACAGGTGTTCGCACTGGAGAGTCTTTGCATGGAATAATAATGCCTTGCTGTAACAGAGAAGTGAATACAGGTCTAATGCCGTCAATAGCTTCGCGTTTTAGTGGATACTGAGGTCGATTTGGGCGATACGATGATTTGGGAGTAATAATCACAGGATCAGCGGAGCAAATTAAACCTATATCATATTTGTGAGCTGCCCATAATGTTCTTGGAACATCTGACAAAGCCAGTGGGAGATCAGAAACATGTGCAAAGTATGTACTTTGTGTAGGAGGCACTCCTGGAGAGTATTCAGAGTCGATGCATATTACAGAGCGGAGTGTGTGTGCTGTACAGTTGATGTCATTTTTATAGATGTCTTTAGAGTGAGAGTACATAGTAAATCATGTGTGTGTGGGTTGCCAGTCATCAGCTGACTCCCAATCTTTAACAAAAGGGCCCAAATCTTGCCATTTGTCTGCCGGAGCTTTTGCTAGAGAGACATGTGGCACCTCCCCTGACACTTGATGCAATGCTGATTGGCGGGGTGTGAGAGTAACAGAAATAGCGCTGCGCAGCGAGCTCCAATACATAGTCTTCAACATTATCTCATCATTAATGTCATCCATAAGAAAATCCTGCTGAAAACATTGAAGCCACATGAACAGTACAATGCAAATGATCATTAGGCATGAATACAGCATGGGAAAGAACCCGCTGATGGGTCAAATGTATCAGTTTTTCTGATACAGGAAAATTTAGGAGCCAAAGGTACACAAATGATGTAGCAGGTTGCCATAATGCAGTGTTGAGCATTATGGGAGATGAACGTCTGACTTCTAAACCTTCATCGGTGGAGATGAGGTTGAGACCAAACTCTAATATCAAATCTCTTCCCATCAAATTTATGGGACAGACTGATGATAATAGAAAACTGTGTTCAACAGATGAGGGAAAGGGGTGGCTGTCATCACCTATATCTGTGTATTTTACTGGCATGGAGAATCTTTCTTTAACAGTAACACCCGCAGCTCCAATAGAATGGATGTATCTACCACTCAACTTGCAGTCAGGCAGATCACTAATTTTAACAACAGAGTGAGTGGCACCTGAATCAACCAAAAATACAATCTTTTTACCTAGGATGTCCAAAGACAGAGTGGGGAATTTTTCATACGAATTCTTAGCATTGTATTTTACATATGTGCCGACTGGTTTCATAACTTCTCCCTGCAGCTGGTCAATAGCATTGACAATTTGTGTGTATGTGTGTGTTTGACTTCCCTGTTCTGTAGCTTCGGGCGGCGCGTGTTCCTCTCCTGTCAGGCTGTGTTCACCGACCTCTCCAATGTCTGTTTGACGTCAGTTTCCAGCTGTGTAGTCATGACTGAATTCCTGTTGTTTGCGTCCCTGTTGTCGGTTGGACAGTCTTTGACCCAGTGACCTTGTTTGTTGCAGATGAAACAGGCACCGTTATTCTGTGGAGGCCCTCCACGTCCTCGTCCTCTGCCTCGAAATCCTCCTCTGCCTCGTTGGAAACCTCATCCACAGGCTCCTTGTGAGTCATTGTGAGACCAGGCTGTCAGAGTGGAGAGCATGCAGAGTTGAGCTTTATCTTTTGTGTCCTTTCTTTGCTTTTCAGAGCGTTCTTTAGCTGCTGTAAGACGTTTTTCAGCGTGAATGGCATGGCGGCGAACTTCATCGAGTCTGGCTCCTTCATACACGCCAACACATGTTTCAACAACAGAGGCACTAATGTCTGGGCGTAGGCCACGGAGGAGGGTGTTGATAAGATGGGTTTCCCATGCACCTGGAGTAGCACCCATGTTATTTGGATCGGGGTGGTTGATGCCACTGTTTTCGTTAAACACCTTCTCTAGGCGATGGAGGAAATCAACAACCGATTCTGTGACATTTTGGCTGCATGCAGAGATCTTTGTCATGTTGACTTTGGCAGGGAAGGAGGTGCGAATTTTGCCACAGAGGGCTGTAACAGCGATGACGTAGTTGTTGTTGCCTGCAGCCGTTCACATAGGGTTAGCCATGCGGCTATCACCGGCCACCTCGTCATGCCATTTGGAGGCGTTGGTAGCCCCACAGCGTAGAATTAGTGATTTGCATAATTCAGCCATAGTGGGCATAAATGTCTGACAGAATATCAAAAGTTCAACAGCTAATTTCTCACCGCTTTCTTCGATGTTGGGGAGGTGATCTTTGATTACAGTCTTCATTTCTTCCACGGTCCATGGGCGGAAAACAAGAGCGGCACCTAGGTGTCCCTGTACTTCGATCATGGGGAGATTCATGGGTGTTTGGTTGTGTAGGTCTTTACTCTGGGATCGGAGACAGTATTTGTATTTTTCATGCTCTTCGTCGGCCTCACGGAACTCCTGAAGGTTTTCTTCGTTGGTGAGGTTCATTCGGTTTAAGGCTTTGCCTAGGATGGCGATCTTTTCGTCATTACTGTTCCTTCGTGGCGGCGGGAGAACATGTCCTCCTTCCGCTCCTTGTGGTATAACGGCAGCATGTGGTCCTGGTAGAGGAGCTGCTTGTTGTGCAAGAGGCGCAGCAGGCGCAGGTTGTGCAGGAGGTGCAGCAGGGAGAGGTGGGAACGGACAGCCATCCAAGAGGGAATCACGCCGGCCTTTGACAGAGGGATACAAAGAAGCCGTGACAGTGTGTGTGTTAAGTGGGTTATGTGGATTGGGACAAAGAGGGACATATGGTGGTGGAAGCGCAGGGGTGGGGTAGGACATATGATCAAACATCTGATTCTTTACGTCTTTCTTCTCTTTCTTGTCTTCCCCATTTATTTTCTTTAAAGCAGCAGCTAAATGCTGTCTTTCCCTATACTCGGCTTCATCCACCCAGTACTTCAAACACTTTCTGTGACATTCTATAATTTCTAAATCCTTCATTTTAATTTTCTTTTTCTTTCTAATACAATAGTCTCCTTCTTGCAACTTCCTTTTTAAATCCCTTATTTTTTTCTCTGATTTTATGTCCTTCACTTTTCCGCTCCGTCCAGTCTATAATACCACTTGTTCCTCTAGAGGTGATAGTGAGTCAGTGTAGCTGCAGTCTGCCTCTCTCCAGAGGGAGAAGAAGTACAGCTGTCTGACTCAGCAGACTCAAGGTCAACATCACATCCATGATCCTGCACGCTTTGATGGTTTGTTTTGATTAAATCTAAAGACGCAGAAACGAGAAAACGACTCCCAGCCTCACCTCACCCTCACCGTCAGCGGAAGTTTCTGCCGTTACACAGGTTAGTCCCAGCGCTCCGGTGCTGGAATATTCGGTGACCCAATCCGAGCCGCCGGAGCCGCTTGCTGCACACTCCCCTCCCGGGAAGCTTAATGAAACAGAAACACCAGTCGTTCCCTCGTCTCTGCCGCCCGGACCCAAGCCAATATACAAACTATCAAAAAGTAACAATACACAGAAGCAAACACACATATCTGAGCTCCACGTGGAGATTATAAAATAGCAGCGATATTTAGACTCTCAGACAGACAGACAGACAGACTTACACAGGAGTAAGAAATATACAGTAAATATATCAACATTAGAAGAGAGAGATATATACAATACACAATATAAAGAAATACATTAAAATTCACCTAATACAATAAATATGACGAAATACTAGAACAAAAGCAAAAAAAAATGAACTCTTATGTAACTAAAATATAAACAGGATAACATACTGAGTTGATTGATGAATGTAGATTGTATGGACCCAGTTAGAGTTGATATACTGCCCCCTGTTTCTGTGGAGCAGGGGGCTCAGAACTACACGTTGAGCCTTTAACCTGTTTCGTCAGGTAATTGCATGCTCTCATGCCTCGGACTTGTACTTGTGTTTGCTGTGACTGTTTCACAATAGAAATGTCCCTGTATTTCACAAGTTGGATGTGTGTCATGTAAATATGCAGTGGTAGGAACATGTTGGGTTAGGATCAACTGTATGGCTAAATAAAAGTACAAACAGTAACACTGAATTACAAGCTGTATCTCTAGAATACAATCAGCAGAATACAATACACAATATAAAGAATACACTATCACACTCTAAAACTTAGAATACAATAAATATATACTACTTAACATACTACAGTTGTTGTTCTAATAACTGTTGGTTTTGATGATTAATACATTTAGATTGTATGGAGCCAGTTTACAGGTGAAATACTGACCACTATTTATTTGGAGCAGGAGGCTCAGAACTATCAGAATGAACATTTAACCTATTTCATCAGATGCCGAGGACTTGCAACACTAACCACTGTGATACATACTGTGTGTGTGTGTGTACGTGTGCGTGTGTGCGTGCGTGAGTGTGTGCGTGCGTGCGTGCGTGCGTGTGTGTGTGTGTTGGACAGAGAGTTAGCAGCCCTCTTCTTTCTCTCAGCATTCTCTTAAATATTTACGGCAGCCTACCAGAGAGGGCTGTTCTCAGGTCAGCTGCCATCGGGCTTGACGCGAACTCTCTCCCAGCATATTCTGATACGTCAGAGCATTCTATTCTGCAAAAATAGAATAGAGCTAATAAAACTAAGTAAATAATAAATACATTATTATATTCTTCAGGTTTGCATACTATTTTGTTAAACAATGTTTTTCTCAAACACTTGGACTGCCTGGACCAGCAGAGGGGTTCTTCTGACCTGTAAACAGGATTATATTGCTCTTTGTAATTTGTACATTTATTTCATAATCAACACCTTTGTCGCTGTCAAATGACTGTTTGCATGTTCTGATCTGATCCTGCTTCATGTTTCTCATCACAATAAACAGATATTTAACACCACTAATACCTCAGCTTTGAGGAATAGAATACAGTCAAATAAACCAAGCAACCAGTCAATGTTCTGCACGCAGACAAGCCTAAAGCTGAGGACATGCAGGATGCCGGGGAACCGGGGTTCACTTCCTGCATCCTGCATGTCCTCTCTCTGCTGGAGGATTCTGCAAAACTCCAGATTACAGTTTGTTCAATTATTTATTCATTTTCATTTTTACATTTAGTGTCAATATTTTTCAAATTCTTGCATTCTATCATATCGTCCCATGGCATCATTACCGGTATGGTTAGGGAAAGATTGTGATTATGGAAAATTAACTATAGTTAAGGCATTTAAAAAAACTTTTGTCAAAACTGTGATCAACACATATTTAGGACTCCTGCCACCTAACCTTTGTTTTCTGCCCACCACTTCAGCGGCAGAACTTGACTTGCCGAATCCATTTGTGTGTGAGTATTCATAATAAAATAAATAATTGCAAATTGCACATTTAAAAGAATATCATCACAGTGCAACACTCTCTCTGGTCTGACTCTGTGCCAAAACCTGTTTCTGTTCTCTTACATCGTTGGAGGGAAGTCTGAGAAGTCCTGTGGTTCTGATACACATCAGAATGTTGGAAAGAATGCTGGCTGTAATCTGGAAAACACATTTCCCACCGGGCTGGGAGGAAGCAGGGCAGGTCGAGAGCCAGCCAGTTAGAGCCGGCTTCCTTTTCTGTGTGACATGACGAGACCTGGAAGAAACAACAACAGGGGTCCCGTCTCTATTGTTGGTCCTGCAGCCTGCACGTGCAGCTTCACTGATGGGAGAGGGGTCATTTAGGGAGGAGAGAGTCAGAGACTGAAACATTCACCTACAAATATAAACTCACTGATTACACATAAGCCAGGATGTACCAGGATGTACCAGGATATGCTTTTTAAGTGTATCTCACTGCCCTCCAACATGTCAACAGTTAGATTCCTGTGTGTATAAAGCAGCTCAGAGCAACATTTTGGTCTTAAGTGGCATCAAAATGAATGATGTACTATTTTCTGAATACATGTGATACATAAATGTCCACATCAAATTGTGTTTACAGGGCAGTTCCACTGCATATGTGAAAAAAGTTGTATTAGGCTTTGTGTGTCTCCAGTGGGACGTCTGATAAATGTCCTCAAGTGAGAGTTACTGCCCCTGCTATTTGTGCTTTTACAGGAAATGCTTCAACCCATTTTGACCACATATCTACTACAACTAGGTAGTGTTTCTTTCCTTCTGATGGAGAGAGTTCTATAAAATCAAGCATGATATGCTCAAATGGACCACCGGGGAGTGGGTGTGCACCTGTCCCTTGAACCTTTACAGGTTTACCAGAATTTTGGGTTATGCAAATTAACATGCTTCACAATGTTTTTGAGCCACAACTGTGAAACCCCCTGTGTACCAGTGTGTATTAATAGCACTTACCATCCCCCCTTTTGACACATGGTCTAACCCATGTGTCAATTTAGCAAAGTGGGGAAAGAAATGGTGAGGTAAACAGGGATTGGAGTTAGGACCAATCCATATTTTAACAGAGGGGTCAAAATGAGCTCCAGTCGAGATCCAGGAGGAGCGTTCAGCTTGTGGGGCCAGGGTTTGCATAGCTGTGAGGGAGGACATGTTATCAATGTAGGAGGGAACTGGAATGGAGGGACATGTGTAAGTGGTCTTAGCAGGGGAGCGTGCTGCAGTCTTTGCTACAGAGTCAGCAAATGCATTCCCCCGAGACACCAGGTCAGTGTTGCTGGTGTGAGCTGTGCATTTACAAACAGAGATCTGAGAGGCGAGTAGAATGGCTTCTAACAGATTAGAAACTAACACGTGGTTGAGGACATGTTTACCGTCAGATTTGAGAAAAGATCTACACTTCCAAATAGCTCCAAAATCATGGACAACCCCAAAAGCATACCTAGAATCTGTGTAAATATTTACGGATTTTCCTTTGGCGAGAGAGCGTGCTTCAGTTAGGGCCACAAGCTCAGCTGCCTGTGCTGAGAGGTGACATGGAAGAGGGCCAGAACAGAATACAGCCGAGTCTGAAACAGAGAAACCAACACGATTAGAACCATTTGGGTCACGAGATGCGGACCCATCAATATACAGAACAAGATCAGGATTAGTCAAAGGTATGTCTTTAAGGTCAGGTCGTGGTGTGCACACAATGAGCAATTCGGCAACACAGTCGTGTTCGTCACCGTCATCAGGTAGGGGCATAAGAGATGCAGGATTGAGAGTAGTACAACGTTTGACTACAACATTTGGCATGTCCAAAAGACGTGTGATATCTTAAATAGCGAGCAGCAGAGAAAAGTTCTCTGTTCACACAGGATGAGAGACACAGCATGAGGCACCAAAAGAGTCAATGGAGCATAGCCGACAATGTCAAGTGAGGAAGTGAGTGCTTTCTCAGCAGCAGCTACAGCACGAAGACATTTAGGGAGACCTGCAGCCACAGCGTCTAATTTGGAGGAGAAATAGGCAACAGGCCTCTGTTTTCCCCCATGATCCTGCAACAACACAGAAGTCATACAGCCATCACTTTCATCAACCGCTTGGGTGAAAGGTTTAGTGGGATCAGGCAGCCCCAGCGTAGGAGGGGATTGAAGGGCTAGCTTCATGTTTAAAAATGCAGCATCAGCCTCAGGTGTCCATTGTAACCGATCGGCAGGTTTTAACCCAGACATTTGAGTGATCTGTCTGAGTGGTTGTTCAAGGGGAGAATAGTTAGGGATGAATGATCTGCAGTATGAACACATACCCAAAAATGACATCATCTGTCTCTTAGTGACAGGTTTTGGTAATGCAGCTAATGATGCAATACGCTTGTCAGAGAAAGCTTGACCATCCCCTGAAATGACGTGGCCCAGAAAAGTGACAGACTTCTGTACATACTGAAGTGTAGACAGGCTAGCTTTATGACCCTCAGCAGCCAAATGTTTTAGCAGGGCAACAGTATCAGTTTGACATTGGGCTTTGGTTGGTGAGCAGATCATAATGTCATCAACATATTGAATAAGGGCCGTTCCCTTAGACATCTGTAAAGCAGACAGACTGGAACATAATGCCATATTATAGACTGTGGGTGATTCACAATACCCTTGACACAGACGTGTGAATGTGTAGGGCTTTCCATCAAACTCAAATGCAAACCAAATTTGGCTGTCCTTATGAACAGGGACACTGAAAAAAGCATTAGAGAGGTCAACAACAGTGAAGTAGATTGCGGAAGCGGGAACCTGAGAGAGAATGATGTACGGGTTGGGCACGAGCGGAGCGCGTGCATGTACGGCCTCATTTACAGCACGTAAATCCTGCACAAATCTCCATTCATCAGGTGGCTTGTCTCGAATCTTTTTCACAGGAAACACAGGTGTTCGCACTGGAGAGTCTTTGCATGGAATAATAATGCCTTGCTGTAACAGAGAAGTGAATACAGGTCTAATGCCGTCAATAGCTTCGCGTTTTAGTGGATACTGAGGTCGATTTGGGCGATACGATGATTTGGGAGTAATAATCACAGGATCAGCGGAGCAAATTAAACCTATATCATATTTGTGAGCTGCCCATAATGTTCTTGGAACATCTGACAAAGCCAGTGGGAGATCAGAAACATGTGCAAAGTATGTACTTTGTGTAGGAGGCACTCCTGGAGTGTCTTCAGAATCGATGCATATTACAGAGCGGAGTGTGTGTGCTGTACAGTTGATGTCATTTTTATAGACGTCTTTAAGTGTTAAGTGGGTTATGTGGATTGGGACTAAGAGGGACCAAGATGGTGGTGGAAGTGCAGGGGTGGGGTAGGACATATGATCAAACATCTGACTCTTTACATCTTTCTTCTCTTTCTTGTCTTCCCCATTTATTTTCTTTAAAGCAGCAGCTAAATGCTGTTTTTCCCTACACTCATCCACCCAGTACTTCAAACACTTTCTGTGATATTCTATAATTTCTAAATCCTTCATTTTAATTTTCTTTTTCTTTCTAATACAATCTTCTCCTTCTTGCAACTTCTTTTTTAAATCCCTTATTTTTAATTTGCTTAAAGAACCTCCCTTCGGAAAACCGAACATTTCCGTCCAAATTGATAAATTTGTCAAACTGTCTTCACCATATTTCTCCTTACTTCTCAGGAGATTCTAACTCCCTACCTCAGGAGACTCTTACTCCCTACTTCTCAGGAGATTCTAACTCCCTACCTCAGGAGACTCTTACTCCCTACTTCTCAGGGGATTCTAACTCCCTACCTCAGGAGACTCTAACTCCTTACTTCTCAGGAGATTCTAACTCCCTACTATTCGTCCGTCGACGATTATAGTCTTTCACAAAATGTCATGAGGTTTGCTTAATATTTAAAAAAGTGGAAATATATCATATCACCGAGTTTATGGAGGAGTTTGAGTTTGTTGGATCATGCGTAGTTAGGTCAGTTCCAGTCAGGCGCTGATCCTCTCTTTCCTTAATTTTGATGTCGAGGTAGAGGAGAATTTCAAGAATGCTGGTGCGACCACCAGCGTCCTGCTGTTCCAGACGAAACTTGCGATGATCCCACTTCTGACACCAAGTTGTTGTGGAAGTTTTCCTGCTTTACTCTGGAGAGATGTATATAAAGTCAAATAAATGGTGATAGAGACAGAGTTGTCTTTGTGCATTTATTTGAGATCTCAAATTGGCACCAGTTCTACAGAATACAACATAGTCTGTAGGAGGGCACAGTTTGAATGAAGATACATAGACAATTTATACACACTCTTGTTCCTTGACTTTTTAGTGACCGAGTCATAAACACAGCAGGGGACAGGGGACAAACTGCTGACGACCTATAGAACAATAAAACATCAGTCAATAGGTGATTGATCAGTCCATCTGTTATTCACTGTAAACAAGCAATAAACCAAAGATGATCTCTGTTAGATTAGTTCCTTTTGATGTTTGTAAGGCCATCTCCTCCAATCTGATGAACCCAGTCCTGGGAAACTCAAACCTTTTAGCTTTGGGTATATAAACATAGACATTTGTTTCTTGGAGCAACATAGTATCCTGACCGTCTCCTTGATAACAGTTATGTAAACACTAAAACAAATGGCACACCTAATTACAATTACAATTCCTCCCTCATTAAGACAAGAAAAGGCAGTTGACCCTGGCTTTCTAAGGGAATTTGTAAAGTTGTGCAAATGCATAGAAAGAGAAATAGGCAGATCATCACTTGTAACATTATTAGAACATTATTTAAACAGTAGACATTTAAATTGCTATTACAGATGTCACTTGAGTCAGTGTGAACTGTCAGCAGTCTCGTTGCATTTTTGTAATTTAGGCGCCAGGTTTTGAATGAATAATGTGTTGAATAAAAAAGAGGATAACTTTTGTTCTTTTGCATCGACGTTGATCCTTTTTTTTCACTGTCCATCGTGAGCAGAACCAGATTAAATTGATAGATTACACTCGGCAGACTGTATTGTTCAAAAAGAAATAATACAAACAAGAACAGATCATATCTCTACAGAAAACAAGATGTTGGAACAGAAACACTGCAGGTCACATGACAAAAACTGCATCTAACTCTGTAACTGCCTTTAATACACTGTTCAGATAATAATAACAATAATAATAATAATAATAATAATAATAATAATAATAATAATAATAATAATAATAATAATAATCATAATAATAATAAAAAGTAACAAACATCAACACATTTTAGAGCTAGTTCATATTCAGTTCAGGAAAAACGTTCTTCATTATGACCCCTATAAAGGATTTACAGAATGAGGGTGGATGGCGTGTCTGCAGGAGCTTCATCAGTTTGCACAGCCTTCATTTCAAGCAGAAAGAAGAGCATCTGAATCCTCTGTGACACAAACAGATAAATAATGGCCTCCATCATCGCCCAACTCTTTTCATATCAGACAAAAGAAGAATTTCTAGAAAGGTGCAGAATAAAATTATTTATTTTCCTAAAAATATTATGATTGTGAATTATTTATTTAAAAAGAAAGTTCGGTCCAATATGAATTTGTTAATCTCTGTAAAATGAGGAGTGTAAAATGACAATGTTTTAAAAAACATAACTTTATGAGTTAAGTAAACGGTCCAGTGATTAACACATTAACGCAGCGACTATAATACAATAATACAATATAATACTTTTGTACTTAAGTTTAAGTTTGAATGCAGGACTTTCACTTGTAACAGAGTATTTCTACACTGTAGTATTACTACTTTTACTTTAATATTCAAGCGAGTGTAAAATAGTCATGTTGGTCTATGTAGCTGAAGAGAGGCTGCATGAAACCATAGTTTCATAACTTTTCATTCAAAGAGGGGGGGAGGGGTTCATGGGATCCATGAGAGGGGTGGGTCACGGAGGAGCTGAGGGGTGCGGTTCTATTCCAAAAACATCCAACCACTCGCCCCTGCAGGGCTCATTCCTCTCTTTCCGTTCTCCAAGCCCGTGCGTAATGGTAGAGCGGAGGATGAACTCACTATGGAAATGGACGCTCATCCTCTTTGTCCTTGTCTCTATCATTCTCAACATCGTCCTGATCGGCATCCACTCCAGCAGGGCACCCAAATGTTCCGCTGAGCGTGTCCACCCGCTGAGGCGCAAGCACGACAAACGCAGCCTCGTGTTCGCTGACCTCACCCGGGAGGAGTACTTGCAGGTCCAGCAGTACATGCTCACTTTGAAGGACTTGGACATATCCACCAACTCGCTCACCAAGCCATCTGAGAATTTCTTGTTTTTAATAGAGCTATCTCTGCCCAAGAAAGCGGACGCGCTGGCTTACTTGGACGGGAAAGGTGCCAACCCGATTAGAGAGGCGACAGTGGTGGTCTTCTACGGTGCCCAAGGCTACATTAAAGAGTACGTAGTAGCGCCTCTTCCCTACCCGACATACCACAGAGATGTCACCATGGAGAGGTACAAGACGGAGCTTCCTATCACTGCGCGCACGGTCACCATCGGGGAATACGACTTGGTTTTCAAATTTTTGGATGAGGTCTTCTCCAAAATGGGGAAGATCTTGAAGGAGAGCTTCGACGTGGGTCCAAACAATAAGCTGCAGATGTTCGAGCAGATGCCCCGTGGAGTCCGGTCCGGGGACAGAAAGACCTGGATCTCTTTCTTCAGGAATATGAGTGGCATATACATCCATCCGGTGGGCTTTGAGGTGCTGGTCAACCACCAGAGCGTAAACGCGTCTGCGTGGAGAGTGGAGCGGCTGCTCTATAACGGTCAATACTTCGACACCGTAAAAGATCTTCAAGATAAATATGATAAAGGATTTGTTAAGAAAATAGTTTACAAGCAGTCGCCTGACTATGGCTCACTGAAGCCCAGAAACAAGCCTCTGCAGATCGGCCCGCAGCTCTTTTACGGAGAGTTTAAGCGCTACAGCATCAGCAATAACCACGTTGTGTACATGGACTGGAGCTTCGCCTTTGGGCTCAGCTCTCTCACAGGCATGAGGGTGTTCGATGTGCGTTTTAATGATGAGAGGATAGTGTACGAGCTGAGCGTACAGGAGGCCATGTCGGTGTACGGTTCCCTGACTCCAGGGATGATGCTGACCAAGTTTCTGGACTCGAGCATCGGAATTGGGCGCTTCGCACACGAACTGGTCCGTGGTGTGGATTGTCCCCACGAAGCAAGCTACGTGGACACATACCGTTACATCGATGTCCCAGCCCCGGTCAGAGTTAGGAATTCAATCTGCATATTTGAGCACAGCATGGGTCAGCCCTTGCGGAGGCACTTCTCTGACTTCTCCCACACCAGTTACGGGGGGATGATGAACAGCGCACTGGTGTTCAGGACGATCACAGCTATAGGAAACTATGACTACATGTGGGATTTCATCTTCTACCAGAGTGGCTCAGTGGAGGCCAAGGTGCACGCCACCGGCTACATCGCCTCTTCTTACCTGGTGGACGGTAATCTGAAATACGGACACCAGGTGGCGGACAAGGTGCTGGGGAACATCCACACCCACTTCATCAACTTCAAGGTGGACCTGGATGTGTTGGGTGAGTTTTAACCTGCTTAGCTCTGCAGGGCAGAGAGCAATATAGAGCTGCTACGATATGCAAAAACATCATAATAATAATTATAGCGAACGTTATTTGTCCAGCAGCTTTCAAAACAAAGTTAAAAGTTAGTTGCTTTACATGGTGAAACGGGGATTTAAAAAACATTTCAGGGCAACCACTAAATAAAACCAGACAATTAATACGATACAAGTTAAAATTAAAATTAAAAAAACGTAACAAGGCAATAACATTAAAAACATTTCTGGAAACAAATAATAAAAAGCTTTTTTTAAAACGATAATTTTTGAGAAGTGATTAAAAATATATTACTGATAACGCAGCTTCAGATCTTCAGGCCGGTAGATTAGAGTGGAGGGGCACTGACTGGAAAAGCCGGCCCTGCCAGGATCAATGTCACTGAGCTGAACCATGAAGTGGTTTAAAATTAATCATCAAAATCTTAAAATCAATTCTAAAACATACTATTAACCAGTGAAAGGAGGCTAAATAAAAAGTTATATTACCATAAAGAGGAGATTCTGTTTAGTTATGAAAAACAGGCCAAATCATGGCCTCAGGGTCACCAGAGAGCCAGCCAGGATGTGGTCATGAGTTCAAACCCCAACACGCCCAAAATACTTTTGTCCTGACACCAAGAATGTGTGCTGGGTCAGTAGTAGCTCAGCAGCAAAGTTTTGCTTTGGGACCCTGCAGGTTAAAGGTTACAACATCACTCTCGTGCTTTTACAACAATGTACACATATTGTGGAAAATAAATTATGGATTATGGTATGTGAAAACAGATGTATTTAATTAAGCAAAGGTAGATTCTTTACATAACTTATTTGGGCATTAGTGTTCAACCAGTGATGACATATGATATATATATATATATATATATATATATATATATATATATATATATATATATATATATATATATCTGTTTTGTAACAAACATTTTGCTTTATTTTTTTACAGGATTGAATAATTATTTTCAAACGAAAGACATGGAATATGTAAATACGTCGCTGCCATGGATGCCTGATCACTACGCGATGGTCCCTCAGCTGGTGGAGAAGCAACTGAAAACCGAGCAGGTCCGTCTTCTTTCACTGCCTTTAAACAGTCGCTTTCATTTAGGTTTCATTCAACAACATTTAGAGGAGAGTGTGTAACTAGTGTCATGAACTACATTCAGGAGACAGCACTGCCACTAACATGCATTATTTATACAATGAAGGGGTTTATTTCTAAATACTTTTGCATTCAATCAAATAATTGTTAACAGAACATTAAAACACGTAATAATCGCTGAATAGATTTTTTATAATCTAGGCATTTTAAAAGTAAAAAACTTTGATTCTAAATTATAATTCATGTGTTTGTCACTATTAGAAACATACTCACATGACAGGTGGAGTTTGAGTTTATATTACAGTAATGCAATATATGTTGCTAGTGCATGAACATATTCCCCGATTAATACACTAGAAATGAATTAAAGTACAAGTAAAACAAGTTTATTTTTGCTTCTCTTGTATGCCTTTATTTGATAATGGAGGTAGAGGGAGGCAGGAAATGTGGGGAAAGGAAGTAGGGGAAGGTGTGTAAGAACCAGTACCAATGTACCACTGTGAATTTGTTTTAGGAGACTTATGCATTTTCCATGTTCAGTATTACTATTAATGTGGTTGTGTGTTGTAAAAAAAAAGATTGTGTAATATTTTTATGCTTGAATATAGAAAGGGACACACCCTTGTGGTGAGTCTGTTCTGTGCTGGTTCACAGTGTCAGAGTCAAAGGTACTATTTGATAGGACTCTCTGTTTCATTTAGTTAAATTTAGACATTGTTCTACATTGAATATATTGATTTGAAATGTAGCAATCTGCATAGTAGGGATTACTGAATCAACACTGAAGGTAATGTGTTTTTATACGTTTGCTCATCTAGATATAATCTCTCCACCGAGACCTGGGTCTTCCCCGGGGTCTCCTCCCAGTTGGACGTGCCTGGAACACCTCCCTAGGGAGGCGCCCAGGTGGCATCCTTACTAGATGCCCGAACCACCTCAACTGGCTCCTTTCAACGTAAACGAGAGCGGTCTCTCACGGATGGCTGAGCTTCTAACCCTATCTCTAAGGGAGACGCCAGCCACCCGTCTGAGAAAACACATTTCGGCTGTTTGTACCTGTGATCTAGTTATTTTGGTCATGACCCAGCCTTCATAACCATAGGTGAGGGTAGGAACGAAGATCGACCGGTAGATTGAGAGCTTTGCCTTCTGGCTCAGCTCTCTTTTCGTCACAACGGTGCGGTAAAGCGACTGCAGTACCGCCCCTGCTCCTCCCATTCTCCACGACTATGCATCGATATCCTGTCCATGAAAATCACAAACAGGATTGGTGATAAAGCGCAGCCCTGGCGGAGGCCAACATTCACTGGGAACGAGTCCGACTTACTGCCGACTATCCGGACACAACTCTCGCTTTGGGCTTATAGGGATTGGATGGCCCTCAGAAGTGATCCCCTCACCCCATACTCCCGCAGCACCTCCCACAGTATCACCCGGGGGACCCAGTCATACGTCTTCTACAGATCCAAAAAACACATGTTGACCGGATGGCCGTACTCCCAAACCCCCTCCAGGATCCTTGCGAGAGTGAAGAGTTGGTCCGTTGTTCCACGACCAGGACGGAATCCGCATGGTTCCTCTTCAATCAAAGGTTTGACTATCGGCCGAACCCTCCTTTCCAGTACCTTGGAGTAGACTTTACCAGGGAGGCGAAGAAGTATGATACCCTTTTGTTGGCACACACTCTCTGGTTCCCCTTTTTAAATAGGGGAACCTAGGCACTGTCCCAGACTTCCACGCAATGTTGACGAGGCGTGTCAACCAAGACAGCCCCTCAACACCCAAAGCCTTCAGCATTTCTGGACGGATCTCATCAACCCCTGCGGCTTTGCCACTGTGGAGTTGTTTGACTACCTCAGTGACTTCTGTCAGGAAAATTAACGATGATCCCCCATCAACTTCCAGCTCTGCCTCTACCATAGAGGGTGTGTTAGTCGGATTCAGGAGTTCCTCAAAGTGCTCCTTCCACCGCCTGATAACCTTCTCAGTCAAAGTCAGCAGGGTCCCACCCTTGCTGTACACAGCTTGGCTGTTTCCCCGCTTCCCCCTCCTGAGGTGCTGGATGGTTTTCCAGAAGCACCTTGGTGCCGACCAAAAGTCCTTCTCCATAGCTTCTCCGAACTTCTCCCACACCCGCTGCTTTGCCTCTGACTTCTAGTCCTTCAGGACCCTGCAACTGTTTCTGGAGTCCTCCCGGATATCATAACCCGGAAGGACTCCTTCTTCAGTCGGACAGCTTCCCTGACCACCGGGGTCCACCAAGGTATTCAAGGGTTACCACCCCTTGAGGCACCTAAGACCTTGAGACCACAGCTCATCACCGCAGCATCAGCAATAGAGGTTTTGAACATCGCCCACTACGGTTCAATGCCCCCAACCTCCACAGGGATGTCTGAAAAGCTCCGCCGGAGGTGTGAGTTGAAGATCTCCCAGACAGGGGCTTCCTCCAGACGTTCCCAGTTCACCCGCACTACCCGTTTGTGTTTACCAGGTCTGTCCAGAGTCTTCCCCCACCCCATGATCCAACTCACCACCAGATGGTGATCAGTTGACAGCTCCGCCCCTCTCTTCACCCGAGTGTCCAAAATATGTGGCCTCAGATCAGATGATACGATTACAAAATCGATCATTGACCTTTGGCCTAGGGTGCTCTGGTACCACGTACACTTATGAGCATCCTTATGTTCGAACATGGTGTTTGTTATGGCCATTCCATGACTAGCACAGAAGTCCAACAACAAACGACCGTTCGGGTTTAGATCAGGGAGGCCGTTCCTCCCAATCTACTTTTTTAAAAATTATTTATTATGTTTTATAATTCTGGTAATATTGCAGGATATCTGGAAGCTGAAGTCTTTTAAACTTACATGTCAATTAGCCAATTTATGACCTACTGCTGGCCAGGACGTCCTCATTTTTACAATCAACAATTATTACAATTCTTAATCCACCAGTGTTGCAACCAACAATGTAACTCTTGAATCTTGTCGTACTAATGTCTACTGTGACACCTCAACAGGAGGCAGCTCTGCATCACGACACCAAGACTCCTCGCTATCTCCACATTGCCAGCAACAAGACCAACCGCTGGGGTCACCAGCGCTCCTACAGGCTGCAGGTGCTCAGCTTCACAGGAGACAACCTCCCAGAGAGCCAGGCCGAGGAGAGGGCCATGTCCTGGGCCAGGTGAGACTGGACAGCCGTAAATAAAAAAACGAAATCTTGCATTCTCAAAAGTTAATGATTGTGAGCACTTGTTATGCCTTGATGATTAGAAGTTAGACAAGATGTGTTTTACAGATACTCAAAGGACTAGGAATATTTCGAGGAATTATATCCATATTGGATGATTTCGCACATGAGGATGTATGTCCGGTACCACAATCTTGGTTATGCTCTTTATGTAGCACAAAAGGTATTTTTATTAACCATAATCCAAATGTTTCCCTAACCTTAACCATGCTGTAGATGCCATGCATGCCACAACATTAAACCGACATTTGTTTGTCATTGAACATAATCTGAGGATTTGCACAATCGGTCAACAGCAACGTTCTTGTCTGGTGATTGAAATCTATGAGCCACAACGCAGTCTTAGATCTGCAGGTATGTTCTGCTGGCCATCTAAAGCCATCTCTCTATGGGCCTTTTCGGTCTGTTTCCAGGTATAAGGTCGCCATCACCAAGCGTAAGGATTTAGAGCAGACCAGCAGCAGCCTGTACAATCAAAACAACATCTGGACTCCAGCTGTCGACTTCAGCAAGTACATTGCAGACAACGAAAGCATCGAAAACGAGGTGTGTTATGATGGAATCTGTATGTAAAAATAGCTAATAATGTAAACTGGATCTTATATAACTTATCTGAAGGAATCTGCATGATGTGTATGAAACTGTGCCTGCAGGACCTGGTTGCCTGGGTGACCACCGGCTTCCTTCACATCCCCCATGCCGAGGACATCCCCAACACGGTAACCGTGGGCAATGGGGGCGGGATCCTGCTGCGTCCTCACAACTACTTTGACGAAGACCCGTCCATCCACTCTGCTGATGGGGTGTACATTGCCCCGGGCAGCGAGACCAGCTGTGACAGCAACAGGATGGCCTGCCTTGCTCAAGAGACCTGCACCCCCGTCCTCGAACCCTTCACCTACGAAGGCTTCAATGGAGTCATGAAGTTTGAGGATTGGGCCTAACCTATTAGGTACTTCTAGGTTTTAACCCTGATGAACTCATTGGGTTTGTTTGTCAATCTATCAAGAAGATTGTGTCAATGTTAACATGTCAGAAATTGAGAAAATATATTTTAACATTTTGGAAAATATAGAACTCCCTTTGCTTTGGAAAGTGTGATGAGAAGATCAATACCACTCTCATATTAAGTATAGAGCTGGAGTCAGGACGTGGCTATCTTAGATAAGCATAAAGACTGAAAGTAGGGCGAAACAGCCAGTCTGGCTCTATCCTAAGTAAACGAAAATACACCCACCTACAATTCTAAAAATTAATATTGAACATGCGGTATCTCGTGTATTCTGTACACAAACAGAATTGTAAAACTAGAGACCATCTGACGATGGGATCACAACAGCCGCAATGTCAAACCGGGCCAGAGGCGCAAAGTGGTGGCCAATGGCCCCTTCATCCTCACAGACGATCTGGCAGCCCATGCTATAGGTGGAGATGCTGCACTGATGTACTGGGCGGATAAATACACTTTTTTGTCAAGAAAGGTTTACAGCATGTAACCCCCATTTCTGTTTCTGTACCTGACAAACCAGATACAACATCTTATCAGTGAGCTTTATAGGTGCTGGTAGGTGTATTTTTTTACTTTGGAAAGAGCCAGGCAAGCTAGCTGCTTCTCCTTACTTCCAGCTTTTATGCTAAGCTAGGCTAACCACGTCCTGATTCAAGCTCCGTACACACAGAGATGGGAATCAATCTTCTCCTCTTACTCTTATATCTGAGTGTATTTCCCAAAATGTTAAACTATTCTTTATTTTTTTAAATACCCTGTTAATAGCCTATATGACTACAGATTCCCCCTGTCCTAATCCTAAAATCCCTGCTATGGACACTGGTGAATCATTTTATCAGTGAACAAAGGTCAAATTTCAAAACCAGCAGTTTTGGCTGCCACAGGAGTTGGTATGGGCAGTTTTAAAGGTCCATTACGTTGGTTGGCAAGTTCATTCTCATTCATTACATAAGACATATTCTTTAGATAGCTGCTGGCAATGTTTCAAAGAATGTTAGCTTTCACAGCTATTTCTTATCTTCCAGGTAGTCATGGTTTCCAAACATTTTACTACAAATCTGAAAACATCCACTTACATGTTTCACTTACTTTCATGGCTCTGGTCTGGTCTGGTCTTTTTTGAGTATGTGTAGTAATGGCAGCCATGATTATTGATCAATTAAAACATCCTTCTTAGGAGGTGTGATTCTGTCTTGGACAGGAATCCTTACTTGAAAAATACAGTATTTAGTTTGTAACTGTAGTCTACCCATTTTATGTGTTCAAAGTGTGTGTGTGTGTGTGTGTGTGTGTGTGTGTGTAAAGTTTTAAAAAAATGATCTGTCCGCCATTCTCTTAGCGGTCTTTTCCTAATTCCTTATGAATTCTCCTTCACATCTTTCCTTGACCTCATGACGTTTTCCATCAAGGTCAAGGGGAAGTGGTTAGGAAAAGACATACAGTAGGACGTCATTTGTTTGACTATTCGACCGGAGCTCATATCTTTTTTTTCAGTTACATGACATCACATGATGATGCATTTCCATGCTTTTTAAAATTGTTGTTGCATGATTATTTTCATACTGTACTAATTTGAATGGAAACCAGGGCCAGATCAATATGCAAGGGGGCCCTGGGCAAATCCAAACGGAGCCCCCTTGAACCCCCATTTCGGCTCTACAATTCATTAAATGCAAAATGTATTCAAGAATATGCACAATGTAAATATAACAATAAGAAAATATAAAATATCACCATACTTATTCTTTAAACTGAACGAAATGTCTACTATTACTGCCTTAACATAGTAAGTAGGTAATAACATACTACAACTGTTTCAAAATATAGGAAATATAAATGAAGATATATTTTTGTTAATATAATAATATAATATAATATAATTTCTAGATTATTGAGCTCTATAGATTGTAATATCAGTCAGTCAGTCCACCACCACCACATCTGGATGGATTGATGCCAAACTTTGTACATTCAGGGTTCCCAGAGGATGCGCCCGAATAATAAGTGATTACAGTGATCCTTTCCATCCAATGCCATTGTCAGGTCAAAATTGAACAAGAACAAGAAATATCTTAACAAAAACGTCCATGAACTTTTGGTTGACACATTCATGTCTGCAGAAGATACAACCTTGTGACTGTGTTGATCCCCTGACTTTTCCTCTGTGGTTTATGACCAAATACCAGCAGAACTAATGACATTTCCATCGGCCTCAGCTGTACCATGTGTTTGGTGCTAAATGTTAGCATATTAATTTGCTTAAAAGATGGAGAAAATATTTAACATTACATCTGCTTAGCATTATCACGTTAGCATTGTCATTGTCAGCAGTTTGCATGCTGTTGTTTGCATTTAGTACAAAGAACCACTGTGCAGCCTCACAGAGTCACTGACATGGCTGCAGACTCTTTGTAATGTTGCGCCTTTTTTGGTGGTATTACCAAAGTAAGTGTGAGAGGTTGACAGGTAGTCAACCGGGGTTTTTCTCTTTCTTATTTTTACTTCAGTAATTACGTCCGCAAAACTGAGGAAAAAAGGTGAATTTGTCATTGTTAAGTGTATGAAGTTATAGGCTAACAGGAATAAGTGTTATTCTGCCACTAGTCCAGTTTTACAAGTGGGACATTTACTTACCTACTTTTCAAATCAAAATCAAAATCAAATTTATTTGTATAGCCCAATATCACAAATTATACATTTGTCTCAGTGTGCTTTACAGACTGTACAGGTTACGACACCCTCTGTCCTTAGACCCTCGCATCGCACAAGGAAAAACTTCCTAAAAGAAACCCCATAATTAAAGGGGGGAAAATGGAAGAAACCTCAGGGAGAGCAACTGAGGAGGGATCCCTCTCCCAGGACGGACAGACGTGCAATAGATGTCGTGTGTACAGGATAAACAACATAGTACAAATACAACATTTGACAGAAATTATGTTGTGTTGAAAAAAAAAAGAAAGTTTGGATGAATCCAGGAAAATGTCTAAAAGGCTTCCCGGTGTCCAGCAGGACCAGGGCAGCAGGCGCAGCCACGATTCATGATCCTGACGTAAACTTTATCAGTGGCAACCTGCCAGCTGGTTATTTATTGGCAATTATTGTTGCTTGGGAATGATCACTGTTTTAAGATTGGCTATGATCTGTAGTTCAGTAATGTTTTGCAATCATTTTTGCTTTTTTGCCTGCAATCACTTTTTAACATGGAGTCAACATGTATCCCTATGGCATTGGGAGTTGTCTATGTTTCTCACTTACTAACCACTGTGATATAAACATTGTAAACTTGCACTGTACAGTCAGCTGTGTGTAAAAGCGTGCACTTATAAATATGTCACGTCTTGATCAAAGCAGGATCCCTCTCTGATGTGGCTCGAGGACGGACTTCTAAACATCTGACTGATCTCTGATTCATTCTGTATATTTTTCTACACTGAAACATTTTGAGGAATGTTGTTGTTGTTTCCTTTCAAAATAAAAGAAGAGCTTATTTGTGGAAGAAGACCAAATATGAATGAATGGTACCAGAATATGGCGGGAGAGAGTCGAACTCTCTCCCACCAAAAGCCCGATGGCAGCTGACCTGAGAACAGCCCTCTCTGGTTGGCTGCCGTAAATATTTAAGAGAATGCTGAGAGAAAGAAGATGGCTGCTAACTCTCTGTCCAACACACACACACACACACACACACACACACACACACACACACACACACACACACACACACACACACACACACTGTCTGCTCCACTGTGATGACTAGTTTCACAGTTCTTGTCACAGTTTTTCTTTCCCCTCCCATTCTGTTTAAATAATGTTTTACTGTATGTTGGGTTCCCGCCTGCTGCTAACTTAAAAGGCTTTGAAGAGATACTGCCTCGACGCATGTCTGTTTCTGCTCTTTATTACATAATTAATTTACAGGGGAAAGTGCATATTAATCAACATTTCATAAATACATTCCAAAAGTAGCAGATATGTATAAACAATGATGTTCTGTTACGACCTGAGATAGGGTAGTGTGGCTGCTCATGACTGCAGCTTTGATTTGCGTTCAGCCATCTCATAAGTGTATGCTTGGTGAGGTAATGAGTCTCTTCATCCAATAGAAAGTTCCAGCAGCAGAGGGCTCTGACTGAGAAGACTGTACGACACAGTCCCATCTGGTATTAGCCCTGTTTGCCCTGCCACCACTACCCCTCTGTATTATCAACTGACTCAGTGTATGAGGGGCAAGCTCATGTAAAACTATCACAATTTAATTAACTGTATTTTTGCACTGTATGGCAATGGCGGATAACTATTAGCCTTTCAATCAAGTGTTTTTAGTGCTTGCATGTGAACCTATGGATTATTTGTTATTGACATTTTATTTTCATTTAAGTTGTGTTTCAGTTTTAATATTAAGTTAAGATTTTAATTATTTATACAATAATTTATTATCCATCATTTTTATGTGCGATGAAGAAGAAAAATTAAGTAGGAGACTGTTGTTGCAGAATATTGTTATGACTCTTTACATTGACATCATGGCATTCAACAGCAGTACTGCCGTCCATGCTTTTGTTTTATGACTTGTCAGTAGCTAGTGAAACTAGAATCCACTCTTCACTGGAAGGAGCAGCTACACTACAAGTTATTCAGAAAAATCAGATTTAACACCAAATCAATTCCACACCCAGAAACTGTTAAGTGATATAAGTAAGTACTGTTAAGTGATATAAAAAGGACATGTACTTATTCATTTGTACATTCATTTATTACAAAATAAATCATCTGGTTGTCAGAGACTCAGAAAATCAGTGCCGTGTACAGCAGTCCCATACACTCTGCTGAATGAATGGCACTGAATTACATTACACAATACTGTCTACATGCATTAGCCTTTGTATGGTGCTTGTTATAGCAGGGCTTATTTTTCTATTTCTCCACCTAATGAATCCACTATATATACACAATTGATTTATGACAGTTTTGCTAATCCCTAACACTGCATAAAGACGAAAACAAACAGGATCCACATGCACTTTAACTTTCAGTGAACATAACTGAGCAGCCTGAAGAAGGTATTTGTGTTTAACAAATGCTCACTTAAGGCAGCAGACTGTGAAATAGCAGTTAAATGACCCCACAATATTTCTCAAAGCAGAAAACACATATTTGAGTGTTACAGCTTCCAAACATCTGGAAGCTGTCAGCAAAGTGACGGGCCCATGGGAGTCGATCTGGAACAATTCTCATAAACACATGCTCACCACATGTCACAGAGCGCTCACAGTACAGAGCATAGAGCTGTAGTGGGATGTGTTCCCAGTTAGTGTGAACCATCTGGGTTCAGTGGCCTTTAGAGGGGGTTAGCTCATGATGATTTTACTCACTCAGTACAGAACAAGAAACAGAATACAGTAAACAACTCTTTTTTTGTAAAGTTGTTATAAATATTACAGTGATTGTGTCAGGACAGACAGACGAGGACCCAGGAGCGCAATTTCGAGATCAAGGATTTATTGAAACACACACACACACACACACAAGAGGACCGAATGAGGCATGGCAGTAGTACAGTTCAGGGATATTCAAAACTCGTAGTTGTAAGGCGGAAGGCAAGTCGGGTTTACCGGGGCTGGAGATCAGAGTAGTAGTAACAGGTCCGGGATCACAGATCAGGAGTCAGAGTTGAAAGCAGGCAGGGTTCCGATGCAGGCTTGCAGACGATCTGACAAGTGTGGACTGAAAAACAGGGCTTTCTATACAGGGCATGATGAGTGGTAAATGCAGTGCAGCTGGTAGGTTAACAAGGGTGGAGCAGAGCAGAGACAGGTGGAGGTAATCAGACAGAGTAGAGAGAGCAGGGAGCAGAGTGGCACATAATTGAAAACAATTAGTGGTGTTACCAGGCAGGGAGAGGGCTCATGACAGGACCCCCCCCCCCCCCCAAGGGACAGCCCGAGAAGTCCCCAAGAAACACCACCAAGCCGGGCGGGAGGAGGGGGAGCCGGCGGAGGGTCAGAATTCCTCTGAGCGGTCAGAGTCCATATCCTCAGCGGCACCGTCTCCATCAGAAGACTCGACATCCGAGGGCCCCAGCTCAGAACCAGGTTCAGGGTCAGGATTAGACACCGGAGCAGGAGCAGCAGGGCCTGGAAGTGGATCTACATGGCAAGAAGCACTGCGCCGACCCCGTCGGAGAGATGGCTGGTCAGGGTGTTGGCGATGGAATTCAGTGATGAGGGCCGGATCCACAATTCTTCCAGCGGGAACCCAAGCCCTCTCTTCAGGACCATAACCCTCCCAGTCCAGCAGATATTGGATGCCCCTACCCCTTCGTCGAGAGCGGAGCAGTCGCCGGACCGTGTAGACGGGGCCACCGTCGAGGAAGCGCGGAGGAGGCGGTGGTGCTGCTGGGACCAGTGGGCTCTCATGTACAGGTCTGAGCTTGGAGACGTAGAAGGTGGGATGTACCTTCATGGTCTTGGTAGCAGTAGTCGGACCGCCGTAGGGCTGATGACCCTCTGTATGGGAAAGGGTCCAATGAAGCGAGGCGCCAGTTTCCGCGACTCCACCCGCAGTGGTATATCTCGAGCCGACAACCAGACCTTCTGTCCGACATGGTAAACTGGTGCTGGGGTCTCCTCCGGTTGGCTCCGATAGCATAGCTTGCACTGGACTTCAGGAGTGTGGCGCGAGCCTGGGCCCATGTGCGGCGGCAGCGGCGGGCATAGGCGAGCGCAGAGGGACAGGTAGCATCTCCCTCCTGAGAGGGTTGATATCCATAAACACATTGAAAGGGGGAGAGTCCGGTGGCAGAACTGGTGAGTGAGTTGTGGGCATATTCTACCCAGAGAAGATGTTGGGCCCAAGCACGGGGGTTGCGTGAGGTCACACACCTCAGTGCCTTCTCCAGCTGCTGGTTCATGCGCTCCGTTTGACCATTCGACTGTGGGTGGAATCCCGATGACAGACTGGCGGTGGCCCCAAGAAGGTTGCAGAATTCCTTCCAGAAGGCCGCAGAGAATTGAGGGCCTTGGTCTGACACAATATCCCTGGGCAGACCATGGACTCGAAACACATGTTCCAAGACCACCCGGGCGGTCTCCTTTGCAGTTGGCAGCTTTGGGAGGGGCACGAAGTGAGTCATTTTACTGAAGCGGTGAACGATGGTGAGGATGACAGTGTTTCCTTCAGATTGCGGAAGGCCCATAACGAAGTCCAGGGAGATATGGGACCAGGGTCGCATGGGCACTGGCAGAGGCTGGAGTAACCCAGCTGGGGGCTGACTGGGGGTCTTGTGCTGGTTGCAAGTGGGGCAAGCTCTAACAAACTCCTGGATATCTTTCCTCATCAACGGCCACCAGAAACATTGGGAGAGCAGATGGAGGGTGCGTGTGATTCCGGGGTGACAGGCCAGGCGAGAGTCGTGCCCCCACTGAATCACCTGAGACCTCAGATCTGCTGGGACAAAGAGACGGTTAGAGGGGCATGCACTGGGGCTCGGCTGGTTCCGGATGGCTTCTCTGACCTGCTCCTCAATGTCCCAGGTCAAGGCAGCAACAACACAAGGGCTTGGGAGGATGGTTGTCGGCTCCTCATTGGATGCCTCATCCTTCTGAAACATCCTGGAGAGTGCGTCGGGCTTGATATTGCGGGAGCCAGGACGGTAGGAGAGCGTGAAGTTAAAACGGGTGAAGAATAATGACCACCGACGCTGGCGGGAGTTCAGCCTCCTGGCTGTCTGGATATACTCCAGGTTCTTATGGTCTGTCCAGACCACAAACGGAACTTTAGACCCCTCCAACCAGTGGCGCCACTCCTCGAGGGCGAGCTTGGCGGCCAGTAGCTCGCGGTTGCCGATGTCGTAGTTGCATTCTGCTGGAGTCAGTCTACGGGAGTAAAAGGCACAGGGGTGCATCTTGCCATCCTCTGCTGCTCGTTGGGAAAGCACCGCTCCAACTCCTACATCCGAAGCATCCACCTCTACCACAAACTGCCGTCCAGCATCAGGCATTTGGAGAATAGGGCCTGAGGTGAAACGAGCTTTGAGGGTCTTGAAGGCTTTGTCAGCGGCTGCTGTCCACTGAAACGGCTGTTTCACGCTGGTCAGCGCAGTGAGTGGTGCTGCCACTGTGCTGTAACCCCGGATGAATCTCCTATAAAAGTTGGCGAACCCCAGGAACTGCTGCAGTTTTTTACGGGTCTCTGGAACCGGCCACGACACCACAGCAGACACCTTTGCAGGATCCATTTGAACGCTGCCTTCGGTCACCACCTAACCCAGGAATGAGACAGACTTGGCGTGGAACTCGCACTTCTCTGCCTTCACGAAGAGAGAGTTCTCCAGCAACCGGCGTAGCACCAACTGGACATGGTGAGTGTGTTCTGTCTGAGTCTTTGAAAAGATCAAAATGTCGTCAAGATAAACGAAAACAAACTTATTGAGCATGTCTCTGAGGATGTCGTTTACCAGCGCCTGGAACACTCCCGGGGCATTGGTGAGACCGAACGGTATGACGAGATATTCGTAGTGTCCTGTTGGAGTGTTGAACGCAGTCTTCCATTCGTCACCCTCTCTCATCCGCACCAGATGGTAGGCATTCCACAGGTCTAGCTTGGTGAACACTGTGGCCCCTTGCAGCAGTTCAAAGGCGGAGGAGAGTAGGGGTAGAGGATAACGATTCTTGACTGTAATGTCGTTCAAGCCCCGGTAATCGATGCACGGACGGAGAGAGCCATCCTTTTTTCCGACAAAGAAGAATCCTGCTCCCGCGGGGGAAGATGATGGACGGATTATGCCGGTGGCCAGTGAGTCGTTTATGTAGTCCTCCATGGCTTTTCTTTCTGGGGCTGACAGCGAGTAGAGACGGCCCTTTGGGAGTGTGGTGCCAGGCAGAAGGTCGATGGTGCAGTCATATGGTCTGTGTGGTGGCAGAGACGTGGCCTTGGACTTGTTGAACACCTCTCTCAAGTTGTGATAACAGGCAGGAACATTGGATATGTCGGGGGCGGTGCTGGAAGCTCCCCGGTCGATTGGCAAGATGGCTCCCTTTAGGCAGGTCTGATGGCAGCCCCTCCCCCACTCGCGTATTGTACCTGTTTCCCAGTCAAGTTGGGGGTTATGAAGACGGAGCCACGGAAATCCAAGGATGAGTGGTTGGCCGGGTGAGGGTAAGAGATGGAACTGGATGGACTCCTGGTGGTTTCCTGACAGCAGAATTGTCACAGGGGCCGTGATGTGAGTGATGGTGCCGAGACGGTGTCCATCCAGGGCTCGTGCAGGAACGGGTGGAGTGAGTTGTTGACGGTTCACGCCCAGTTGCCGCGCAAGCTCTGTGTCCATTATGTTTGTTTCGGCTCCGGAATCCACTAGGGCGGCCAGGGTGTGAGTTGTCGGAAAGTCGAAGGCGGAGCTGAAGCAGGGGTTTTCGGATGGGGGGAGACTGAAGATTTATTGAGCTCACCCGGATCTCCCCTACACCTGGTGAGCTGCGGCTTTTGACGGGCTTGACAGGCGGGGGGTGGAACGTGGAGGACTCCCCCCGAATGCGGATGTCTGGTTGACTCAGACGCCCTCTCTCTCTCTTCTGCGGGTCTGGATACGCCGATCAATGCGAACGGCAAGGGCAATAGCGTCATCAAGTGTCTTGGGCTGCTCATGAGAGACGAGCTCGTCTTTAATGTAATCCGCCAGGCTGTGGAGGAAGGCGTGCACCAGTGCCTCGGAGTCCCACGAGCTGCGACTTGCCAGGGTACGAAAGTCTATGGAGATGTCTGCCACCGTCCGATTGCCCTGGCGTGTGGTCAGCAGTACCTGTGATGCTTCGGTTGTTGTTGAACCTAAGTCAAAGACCTTTAACATCTCCTCTTCGAAGGCACTGAAGGAGGCACAGGCTGGGGTCTGCCGGTCGAACTCTGCCGCTCCCCACAACCGAGCTCGGCCGGTGAGATGGGTAATGACGTAACCCACCCTGGCTCCCTCCGTCGAGAAGGTCCTGGGCTGTAATGCGAACTGCACTCGGCAGCTGGTCAGGAAGGCTCGAATCTGCTTCGGGTCATCGTCAAAGCGTTCCGGATGGCCAATCCTCGGTTCTGGAGGCGGGTACTGCCGGAACTGCAGCGTTGAACCCTGAAGCAGCTGGAGAAGACACAACAGCGGGATGAGTAGGGCAGACGGTACTGGAACAGACGAAGCAGGAGTGGCCGCATTGGTGAGTAGCAGCAGGACGTGGGCTAGTAGTGGTTGTTGTTGGTTAAATTGTTGTTGTTGTTGGTGGCTGAGTTGGAGCAGGGAAGCGATATCGCCGGTCATCCGATTGATGTCTCCCTCAGTGCGTTCCAGTCGCTGTAGGGCAGACATCTCAGTCTTTACCTGCATGCTGGTCTGAGCGTGCGCTGGGTCCATGATGGTCAGATCATTCTGTCAGGACAGACGAGGACCCAGGAGCGCAATTTCGAGATCAAGGTTTTATTGAAACACACACACACACACACACACAACAGGACCGAATGAGGCACGGCAGTAGTACAGTTCAGGGATATTATTATTTTGAGAATGTGGAAACTCCAACACTCGACACAACTGTAACTCACCACTCACTCAGTAAGTCAGGGACAGACTTCTATGGCTGCCCCTTCATCTACACTGCAGTACAATCTCATACAGATATGCTAAATGAACAAAGGTCACAGTGACCCTGTGAGGTAAGTGCTCTGAATGGAAGAATATGAAAGAAATGATGGCCCAACATACCCATCCTCCACGTTCCCGAATCCAGCCCAGTAGAGTGTTTCTGAAGAACTTCACGGTCCACTTGAGGATCTCCATCACCGACTCAGGGAGATGAGCCTCCACCACCTGATGCACACAAAAACACAAGGTTCATACAAAGTGAAACCACTGCCAAACTCTGTGGTTCATTTCAATTACAGTGCTGGATCATTGCGTGGACAGATACATTTGCCTTCACTGCCAACAATGCTGCCGTAACTGTGTGCTTGATATGTGGGCGAGAAATTAGCAAACAACAGAAAATGTAATGTTGAAAGACTTTTCAAGAACAAACATTTTGTGAGAAATTTGTGAGGCTGTTGTTTAAAAGCCAAAGAAATGAACACCACCACCATGCGGATGAAAACGGACATAATTAAATACAAACTGGCCTAATTTTTTATGTTTACTCTTTTTAAGCTATTAGTCTGCAACTATACGTTTTGTTTAATTCAAAGTGAAACAATAATAATATTAATAATAATAATGTTGGGGCCCACTGCACTTTCCCTGCCACCCACAAACTCAACAAAGCGACTTATAGTCACCTGTAAACTAACATCATCAGCTAACAGCATGCTAGCTAACAACATGCTAAGCTAACCATCATGCTGTCATCACAAAGCAAACCTCCCAAGCCTCTCAGCAACTTCTTCCTACAGTAGCAAACACACCACATCACTTCTGCACACACTTGCTAAGATGCAAGTGCAGGGTGAACACATTCCCCACTTTTATGAGAGACAGGAAGTTAAAAGGCAAAATACTACAGCAGAGATTCACTTTAGATTTTCCCATTACAATTCCTTCTGATCTGCAGCAAAAAGAGGCTAACCACCTTGACAGCCAGCTTTCCCGGCAACGTAGAAGAGCACAGCGATCCTCTCCCTCGATTTGTGTCTTTGAGCATGACTTTGGTCATCCTCTACGGAGGCACTTCTCTGACCATGTCTTCTACAGTTATGGAGGACTAGCAAACAGCGCATTAGTGTTCAGGACGATCACAGCTATAGGAAACTATGACTACATGTGGGATTTCATCTTCTACCAGAGTGGCTCAGTGGAGGCCAAGGTGCACGCCACCGGCTACATCGCCTCTTCATTCGCATTAAAGGACAATTTTCCATTTGGCCACCAAGTTGCAGAGAATGTCACTGGAAATATCCACACTCATTTTATCAACTTCAAAGTGGATGTTGATGTTTTAGGTGAGTGTATTAGGAATCTTGAGGACCTTAAGCATATCAGAATACAACTTAAAAAAATGTAATTCAACAAAAACTATAAGTAAAATGAAAATAACATTTAGTCAACTGGATATGTCTCTTCTCCAGGAGTGAAGAATGTATTTCAGACCAAAGACATGGAGTTTGTGAATGTCTCGCTGCCCTGGATGCCTGAATGCCATGCTATGATCCCTAAGATGGTGGAGAAACAGATTCAAACAGAGCAGGTGGAGTATAGCTTTGGTATCTAACATTGTAACAGTGAGAGCTTTAGCTGCACAGCTACAAGCCCGTACAGTCAACCTGTTCAGGTTGAGCTGCAAACGTCATTTCAAACTTGTAGTATTTCTTCAGATATCTCTTTTATAGAGTTGAATCTGAAAATCACCTCTTCCACATTTCTACATCATTTTGGTAATATATATATATATTTATATAAAGCTGGTCAAAGTATACAACACTGGAAACATGCAATATTCAGATAACTAAATTGTTACACTTGCTCATACTAATGTTTTTTATACTTCTAATGTTAAGCAAACCTTTCTAAAATAAAATGTGTGCTCAGCTCATCTCAACTTTGATGAAAAACACCAGGAACATTTTCCCAAAACACATCATGGGCATTTTGTTTTGGTTAGGTGTTCTAGAATACATAATCATAAGAAATATAAATGAAACTATAATTTGTGAAATAATTATACTCGTTATTATGAAATGTTATGAAAAGTTTATTTTTATTTAAAAATTCCTTTTTCAAAGTGTGCTTTGTTTAAATATCACAACACAGATGTCTATTCTAAAAACTAGATCTACACCGTTGATTGATTGATTGTTGATTGAAGTAGCATCAGAAAATTGTAAAAAATAAAATAAAACGTACCATTGTTGGTCTGTTTCTCAGCTGCTTTGGTGCTTGGTCCACATTCACACAAAAGCTGAAAGATTATTTATGATTAATTTTATAATTCTTTCACAAGCTCAAAATATTAACGACCCTTATTTGCTCCAATATATGCCCTCCATTTAAGTTTCATTCCTGGTAGGTAAAAAAAAGTGACTGGAGACACCATGTGTCCGAGATAGGACATGTCTGTCTACACTCTCATTAAGTAGAATTATCTAACATGCGTCTTGTGTTTGGCTTCACACAGGAGGCAGCTCTGCGTCACGACACCAAGACTCCTCGCTATCTCCACATCGCCAGTAACAAGACCAACCGCTGGGGTCACCAGCGCTCCTACAGGCTGCAGGTGTTCAGCTTTACAGGAGACCACCTCCCGGAGAGCCAGGCCGAGGAGAGGGCCATGTCCTGGGCCAGGTGAGAAGCCAGTCTCCCTATGAGGGCATAAAAGAACTGAGGCCACTGCAGCCTTAACATATATCTCAGACCAGAAGTGATTCCTCTCCAGTCTGTGCTCTGTCTTCTGTGTCTCGTCATCATCGTCTCATTCTGGAATCTCACTTGAGCTTACTTCCGCAGGTATAAGGTCGCCATCACAAAGCAGAAGGACCTGGAGCAGAGCAGCGGCAGTCTGTACAATCAGCATGACGTCTGGTCTCCAGCTGTCGACTTTAGCAAATACATTGAAGACAACGAAACCATTGAAGACCAGGTGAGTGTGGAGGATGGGTTTTTATCTGGAAACCTCTAAAATATAGAAATGTGATGAAACCCAACACATAATGTTTTTCCCTCATCCCACCTTATTTCTTAATTTTCCCCAGGACCTAGTTGCCTGGGTGACCACCGGCTTCCTTCACATCCCCCACGCCGAGGACATCCCCAACACGGTAACCGTGGGAAATGGGGGCGGGGTCCTGCTGCGGCCTCACAACTATTTTGACGAGGACCCGTCCATCCACTCTGCTGACGGGGTGTACATTGCACCGGGCAGCAAGATCAGCTGTGACAACAACAGGATGGCATGCCTTGCTCAAGAGACCTGTAGCCCCGTGGGTGGCAATGTCAGTCTGTCTGGTCCCCTGGTGTTTTTGATTGTCCTATGAAAGAGCCCTCTCTACCAAATCTAACTGTACAACCATTTGTTATAAATAGTCAAATAGTAAACTGCTTTCCCCGCAGCCAACCATTGTGTTCTTTTTTTCAAGCTGGCAAGCTAACGCGCCAAAAGTCATGTAGAATCAACACACACTTGAGTTGTTAAATTGCTGCTTACTGTACAAACCTGCTCCCCACATCCTCCAGATAATACTGAACATGTGAAGTAAACTCCAACAATCCCACCGTGTCTTTCATCCAGCCCAGAATAATAATAATCCTGCTAAACTTTTCCTTGGTCTGTCAATGTGAGACTATTTCCGATTTATTATTACTTATCGTATCTGCCAGGAAACCGGCCAGGAAAGGAAGTGTTCACTGGATGCTGTTACTGTTGTTTGTTTGCTATCAGCAGCTTGAAAAGTGTTTGTACCGATGCACGTACACAGGCACACACACACACACACACACACACACACACACACACACACACAGTGTGGGTGTGGGGAAGTGCTTCCAGGAATTCCAACACCGTCAAAGAGCTAATCCTGAGTTGAACTCTAGAATGTTAATGTCACATAAGCAGAGACGGTAACCTTACTGAAACCCAAATACAAATAGCAGTGATTCATAATTTGTTACGTACCTGTCCTGCAGGATTCTTCTTCTCTTTGGATAAATGCAGCATGTCTGCTTCTGAATGTTGTGTTGGTTTTGACCTTGTCAATCCATTTAGCTTGTTCTGATGGAAATAAGTGTTTGGAGAGACTGTTTGAAAACTTGACATATTGTGATATTGTGATATTGTGATATTGTGTGTGTGTGTGTGTGTGTGTGTGTGTGTGTGAAGATATTTCAGTATTTTTTAGTTTGAACAATGATCAGGCATAGAAGACAATCAGCCCCAGTTATTAAGCTATGATTCAAACTGTTCCTGGGGCCTACGAAATAATAAACATGAATCGAGACACAGTATTCAAGATGGAGACAAACGGGAGCGAACATGCGGATGATGGTGACGGTGATCCTGGATTTGGTGGAGATCCTGTGCGGCAACAGAACACAGACAGGTATATACATTTGACTATAGTTCATGGAACTTCCCAATAAATAGTGAATACATCATAACAAAACGTAACATTATCCTCGATCGTAAATAGATCGCAAGCTATCCTATATCGAGTCAATAGCTTGGTTTCCTTGAATTGTTATGAACCCGACTAGTTGTCCATAAATTGCTTGATCCCTAAATATTCAACTTCGACACATCGACGTCTGTAAAGCTTGATAACTTGATTCTTTCTCGAAGTTTCTGCGGTTGAGGTTGAGAAACACAGGCATATAAATAGTATGAAATTAAGATGACGTTAATATTGGCCTTTTTTCTGGATATTGCATATTGTGTACATGTCCTTACCACTCTTCTTTTGTACATTTAGGTGTACATGTGAAAACTGTACAATTATGGAAGCAATTGAAGAGCTACTGCCAAGAAAAGGATGTCATGGAGGAATTCAATGAATATGAGGGACATGGTGTAAACATAACTTGCACAACAGATCACCCAGGATTCAAATCAAAGTGTCTGGATGTTTGGGTGTTGCAGACAGCCTACCAAAGGTATTCGAAGAGGGACAGACAACAAGCAGGTGATCAGCCATGTAATGAGTTACTTGTGTAATGTATAGAGCTCAGAAACTTTGATGTATTTTTGGGAAGTCGAATGGTCACTCTGGTTACAGAATACACAGATAAATAAGTAAATAAGGTTGAAGTGATTACCATTGACATGTATTATCTTGTATGTTACAGAATGTATCACTATGTGGCATACCGCCAGCTGGTGAGATTCTGCTGGGGAATACTTGGTAAGAACCACAGAATGCCATCATGTGCCATTCAAAAGATCTGTCCTACGTTTCCATCTGACAACTACACGTCATTCAAGTATCCAGCACTTTATTAGAGTCAATAACAAAACACAATGTCAGTTCAGTGATTGAATCTGCTTCTATACAGCACAACAGAATCCCTCTTGTTTGGTTCTTCCACCGACTGCTGAGTGGAGCTGGGACTTCGAAAGGTTCCTCATCAACATTGTCTTGGCACAAAGCATTGAGTCTTGGTCAAGAGTTCAGTAACATACTCTGCAAAAAAGATGTTTTATAATCAAGCATTATATATATATATATATATATATAATATATATAATATATATGCATGTATGTATGTATGTGTGTCTATATATATATATATATATATATATATATATTATGATGCTGACCTTTGGAACAACCAACATGGATTGGAACTTGCAGTCCAGCTGACCTGACACGTGGTCGCGCCTGCATGGACTTGTGGTGTGTCCGTGGAGGGGGATCTGTCTGCACAGCAATTTCTTTCTGACATGTCTGAAATGTACAAAACACAACTTTACTAATAAATCTTTCAAACCAGCTTGAAATTGTATTGCATGTTTATACATGGCTGCGTAAAGACAATATCTAATAACATTCATAATAAAAGATGTGGTTGAATTGATTGAGAGAGAAATTATATCAAATTAAACAAATATATGAATTATGTACATGCATGTGGTGATTGTATTTTTAACACGTCATGTGCAGGTCTACTGGTACTACAACTGTAATGTACAGATGATGTACAGTCTGTATTCACACAGCTTCCTCCCCAGTGTGGATGTCCAATAGATGGTCGCTGATCATACAGGTATCCTCAGTTCTGTCAGTGGCTTCATTCACCAATGTTTCAATACCTATGTAATAATAGGGTGATAGTTAAAAGTTAAATAGACTCACGCTTTTACTCAAACTACAGAATAAAATGGGGAAGCTTGTTATAAACATTGAGTCTATACTTAATTAAGCTAATGAAGTGTAATTAGCTAAAGTTATTAATACTACAAACAATAACACACAGATATTGGCTAGGGCCTGGTGTAAACTCGTTACATACAGTAGGCCTAGACCGATTATGGCTTTATGCTTGAAACAATAGATAAGTAAACAAGTAGCACAGCTTACCTTTGCTCTCTCCCTTTTGGCGAATGCATTTCGTCGTGTCTCTGGTGGAGGACTCTGCACCGGCGGACGTGTTTGTGTCATGAGCCCTCTCCCTGCCTGGTAACACCACTAATTGTTGTCTGATTACCTCCACCTGTCTCTGCTCTGCTCCACCCTCGTTACCTACCAGCTGCACTGCATTTACCACTAATCATGCCCTGTATAGAAAGCCCAGTTTTTCAGTCCACACTTGTCAGATCCCGACTTGCCTTCCGCCTTACGAGTTTAGTCATGTCCTCAGGAGGCTTTTACAGTGAGACCCAATAATTTGACTGCTATGTAGCACATTGACCTTACACGGTCCTAGCCTGACATGGCCAGACCAAATCGCAAATGTGAATTAGTCTGAGACTCATTTGCAATTCATTTTTGAGGGTGACCATTACTGTGCCTATGAACCTGAGGTATCTGAGAGCTCGTCCGAGCAAATAAAACACCTTGTTTGTCGAGGCAGAGACAGACACACCCAACCAGACAGCACCCCCCCCCAAAAGCAGTAAAGTAAAACATTCTGTGGCCACCTGCACATAGACAGTTAACTAATTTTCTAGGGAATCTAATAAAAACATTTGTAGTAGATAAATGTTTTCCATGAGTCGTCATGATACACAACATGACCAGAGCTGTCTCTCTTCACAGATCAACAGTTTCTCTGAGCTGGCCGTGTCATCCATGCAGAGTGTGTCCAGCTCTCACAGCCTCGCCCTCATCTTTGTCGCTGGCCTGGCTCTCGGAAGCATCATCACCTGGAGACTAACCGCAAGGCCCTGACACACACACACACACACACACACACACACACACACACACACACACACACACACACACACACACTCACACTCACACTCCAAAGCAGGCTCACCATTGTGATTAGAAAGTAATTCTATGTGTTTACAAAAGGTGGTATTTGGCCAGAGGGTTTATTATTCAAAGCTGTCCTGATCACATGTTGCCATGAGCCACTCACACACACTCTACGTTTCTACCTTCTCTAATGTTAATCTATGCAAACTTGAAAGAAACATTTTGTCAAAGATAGATCCCAATTCCCTTATGTGATCGTTTCCTGCTTCTCGACCCCTGCATGAGATGGTAAGGGACGTTCCAGTTTCTGCTCTGAGGTGCGAGTAGTGAGGGCGGATCCCTGAGGATGTTCGAGCTAGGAAACCCCAAACCTTTTTATCAAATTGAGCCTTAGTCTTTTTATCAAATTGATTCATTATCACAAATCTGCCTCACAGGGCTTCACAATCTGCATACAAGACCCTCTGTCCTTTAAACGCTATGTTTTCAAGGCTTGGAATATGCTTGGATTTGAATATACTTCTTAAAAATGATTCAATATTCATAGCTGGATAAGTCCTCTGTTGATCCCTCACTATTAAATTAAATTAGCAAGCATTAAATAATCATCAAAACATACAATCAAAGTTATTATGAACAGCTGGTAAAATAAACAGCATTGATTGCTGTGGGTATAAAGGAATACTGTTAACTTTTTTTATTTTTCACAATTGCATTCATAACAACAATTTAGAAGTAGAAGGCTTCGACAGTCTGGAAGGTTTTGGTTTAGATGTCCTGACAGTGCTTTGGAAATGTTTGAATTTTACTGTTAAGAAGCCAATAAGTTCCAGGCTTAATGAAGCTAAAGAGTACAAGCCTAAAATAATCAATGAGGAGTAACTAACTTAAAGTTACAGTGAAAAGATGAGTTTTAACTTTGGACTGTTGAATGTCACAACAACACTGCAGCTTAATACCAGGAAACAACAACACATCCAACTCAGGTGTCAAAGCTCATGTTTCCATTTAATTTATTTACAATATTCAGTAGGCTTCCATCCATGAGGACTGGATCTGTAGCCTGTGTCATGGATAATATTATAATGAGGGACAGAGGTTTAGTCAGTAATAAACATTTTTAATTCTCTGAAGGTGTCATATTCATTCCTTCAGTCACAAGTGTGCATATATATATATATATATATGTATTTATATAAAAATACAGTATATTTATACTGTATTTATATAAAAATACAGTATATTTATACTTCAGGTAGAAACGTTTTTTTGATGTAACATATTTAAATAGTTATTGTCTACAAATGATGAAATACTTTCATCATAACCTGGATTATTAAATAAATTCACAAATAGAATATCAATAAAAGATGCAAATAATGAATCTGTTGATGCATTCGGTGTCTGAGCAGTGAAGTGCATTTACAAACACGGGCTATTGCCATGAAACGAGTTTTAACCCCCTTTTAGTCCTTAAAAAATGTAAAATGTTGTAAATATAAATTTCTACTTACAACCTCTCTATTCCACCGTTTTACTGTGATGGTGGTTTTGCTATTTATTTGCACACATAATAGATCATTTGTTTATTCGTGACCACTTCCCAAGTTAAATTATTTTAAACATGAACATGTAGTGATGTGGAAGCTTTCCTCCTCTACATGATGTGCTGTACATGGTGTGTGTACTGTACATAAAGTGTGTGCTGTACATGATGTATGTACTGTATAAGTTTGACTATAAGCACTTGTTGCCTTTACCTTGGTGGGGGACAAAAAAAATAAAATCAAGGTTATTTCTGGGAGTTTAAAGTATTGTGTATTATACTAGTTTGTATCGGTGCTGGTTTGATTTTTATGTGAATATTCAGAATGAATGTACAGCTCGTGTCTCTACAGGCTGCTCATTGTCCTTGTGAACTAGTGCCCAACCTTTGCCTTTGCCAACACAAGTTATTGGTCAGTTTTAGCTTTTTACAGATTTGTATGTTTCTAATAGATGACAGGAAATGTCAGTACAGAATTGCCAAATATATATTTGAGGTCATTCAGAAGCAGTGTCTCCATTACATAGTTTGTAATTACTTGTCACAATCCTTTAAAAACGAATTAAAGGGATTCTTTTATAAAAAATGTTTGTCCATGTTTGTTTTTCTAAATGTCTGTATTAAACAAAATAAGCAATGTTTTAAACCTAACCTATTAAATACTTACTGACATGGTACAACTGCTAAAAAATGTAACAGTAATAAAGAACGAAAAATTATATATATAATACAAATATAAAATAAGAGAAGCAACTGTATTTATGTATTTCATTTGATCAAATCAAATGTATTTATATAGCTCAATATCACAAATTATACATTTGTCTCAGTGTGCTTTACAGACTGTACAGGATACGACACCCTCTGTCCTTAGACCCTCGCATCACACAAGGAAGAACTTCCTAAAAGAAACCCCATAATTAAAGGGGGGAAAATGGAAGAAACCTCAGATAGAGAGGGAGAATAAGAGAGAGGGAGGGGAGGAGAGAGAAAGAGAAGGGGGAGAGCAGGGAGGTGACCCCCGGCAGTCTAAGCCTATAGCAGCATAACTAGGGGTTGATCCAAGGCAAACCTGAGCCAGCCCTAACTGAAAGCTTTTTCAAAAAGGAAAGTCTTTAATCCTGCTCTGAAATGTGGAGAGTGTGTCTGCCTCCCGAACACAAACTGGAAGCTGGTTCCACTGGAGAGGAGCTTGATAGCTGAAGGCTCTGGCTCCCATTGTACACTTAGAGACTACGAACTACAAGTAACCCTGCAGTCTGGGAGCGTAATGCTCTAGGTTTATAAGGTACTATGAGATCTTTAAGATATGCTGGAGCCTGACCATTTATTGCTTTGTAAATCAGGAGAAGGATTTTGAATTCTATTCTGTATTTTACCGGGAGCCAGTGCAGAGCAGCTAATACAGGAGTATTATGATCCCGTTTCCTTGTTCTTGTCAATACATGTGCCGCTGCATTTTGGATCAACTGAAGAGTCTTAAACGACTTTTTGGGACAACCTGATAACAATGAGTTGCAGTAATCCAGCCATGAAGTAAAATGATCAACAGGGTAATTGAAAATGCTTCAAACTACATCCTACAATTTACAAACGCAGATAAAGTGTGCCTCCCCGGCGCACGGATCACAGCGCCCCCCCAAAAGCAGTAAACCTAGGGATTATTATTATACATGGTAGCTGTGTCTCAATTCAGGGGCTGCAGCCTTCGGGCGACGCAGCCTTCATGGTCTTCAGAGGCCGGCTCCTCCGTAGACCGCGAAGGCTGAACCAAGGTCCATGAAATGAGACGGTCCGGTCTACGGGGGATTTCCTGGTACGTCACCAGTTGTTCACACCCCTACCTTTTGCCGCTCCCGTCGCCGAGCAACTCTCAGAAGTTATCAAGCGCAGTTGACAGCTTACTTTAGCATTTCTTCCAGAGAATGAAGCCAGAGATAATACTTTTATTTTTTCTTGATTGAATATATGCTTTATCACCGGTGCATAATGTATTTTAGACGGTGGAGGGGCATCTCATACACTCTCTGGAGACCCCCCCCCCCCAGATGATGCATCAGGAGACACCAGGGGCTTTATTGTAGCAGCTGTTGAGGAAAAAATTGAAGAACTCGGAGCTTGAATGTCGAATTAAAACAGCAATCTTCTAGTTAAATCGATATAATTATTAACGTGATAAGTCAAACATGGAAAATACTCTCCATGGGGAATTGGAGAATGAGCCATTACCCCCAACTGAAGGAGTTCAAGTACCTCGGGGTCTTGTTCGCGAGTGAGGAGACGATGGAGCGAGAGATTGGCCGGAGAATCGGAGCAGCGGGGCCGGTATTACAGTCACTTTACCGCACCGTTGTGACGAAAAGAGAGCTGAGCCAGAAGGCAAAGCTCTCAATATACCGGTCGATCTTCGTTCCTACCCTCACCTATGGTCATGAAGGTCATGACCGAAAGAACGAGATCACGGGTACAAGCGGCCGAAATGGGTTTTCTCAGACGGGTGGCTGGCGTCTCCCTTAGAAATAGGGTGAGAAGCTCAGCCATCCGTGAGAGACTCGGAGTAGAGCCGCTGCTCCTTTACGTTGAAAGGAGCCAGTTGAGGTGGTTCGGGCATCTAGTAAGGAGCCACCTGGGCGCCTCCCTAGGGAAGTGTTCCAGGCACGTCCAGCTGGGAAGAGACCCCGGGGAAGACCCAGGACTCGGTGGAGAGATTATATCTCCTCACTGGCCTGGGAACGCCTCGGGCCGCGGTGGTGGTGATGGTGGGGGACCCCCCCCCCAGCCTGGTGCATGAGGCAGGTGGTGATGTTTCACAGGGTGTGTGTATTAATAATGATGTACTGAAAAGTGAGGAAAGTGGTTTGGGTGAGGCAGGTGAAAGTAAAGTGGATACAGTTGAAAAGATGACATGGGGCGAACGGGTTGAGGAGGTAGAGATGGAGGAGGAGGTGATAAAGTTAGAGGCAAAACAAAAGCCTGCTATAAAACGCAGGAGAAAAATAAATAATGCATCAAGTGAGAAAAAAAAAAACTGCAAAGTTGGGGATGAGGGGCAGACTTTAAGAAAGCAGGGGCAGGTGGATGAAAGTCTGGTTTTAATTTAAGTACCAGCCAAGACATTTTTTATGATACGGCTAAAAGTTATAAAGCGTTTCTCCAGCAAACAAAAAATCAACATGGAGTAAAAGTGGAGGATTACTTTCCAGATTTGGCCGTTTTTAATACCTCAGCCAGATGCGCCAAAGAGAGGAGTCTGGCCTCACTGACCAGGAGGTTTTTAGATTAAAGAAACTTGAGTGGGTGTTTTAAAGGTGAATGGAGCCAGAGTTTTTAAAAAAAGAGCACAAGTATATGATTTTACTCCAGTCTCACTGTAGGTCGAGCATTTTATCGAGGGGAGGTTGCTTTTAGTTAAGACCCTGTCCCTGCAGCAGCTGGTGGATGCAGTGGGGCCGGTGCTGAATGATGCCCGGGCCCTGGGCTCTCTGCTGGGTCGGAACTCTGTCCGGGTGGATCAGAAAGTTCCTGCAGCTCTGGAGCCAGAGGCTCACTTGAGAAGAGAGGAGCCTCCTCACCAAACACAGCCAGGGAGAGGCTGATCCAGACCCAGCGGACCCTTTTCCCGAAGTCTTCCTGAACCCAGGGCTGGGAGAACTGACCGGCCCCCTGCTCAAGGTCATTAATCCAGAAAAACTGTCGCTGCACAGAGCCGACAAAAGAACTTTCTATACTAACTGTGAAGTTAACTGTTGAAGGCATCAACAGAAAAGGCCTGTGCAGCAGACCCTCCACTGTGTGGAGCAACAGACTTGGTGGAGAAAGCAGACCAGGTCCACCGGGTCCTTCCAACGCTTTTATTTCCGTCAGTAATCCTGTTGATTTTAACAAGTGTCCATTTTGTAATCTCACAAGTTTCTTTCTCTCTTTTAACATTGGTTTTTAGTCTCCTTGATGTAGTTTTAATATTGTTTGTTTTAAGTGATAACGATGAATTACACTTTGCACAGGTTTTTTTTTGTTTTGTTTTTTTGGGTTGGATAAATGGATTTTCCTTGCACTTTATTTGTAAACTGTTTGTGAGTTTACATTTATTTTTGTAAATAAAGTGTTTTTGAAAAATCAAAAAATCTCTTCTCTCCTCTCTTTGTCATGTCTCGTCGAATTTGTTGAGTTGTTCATGTTGTCTTGTCACTTCCTGTTTTATTTTGTACCTACCTCTTGTTTCTCAACCCAGATCCCTTTACTTCCTGTTCTGATGTGATGTCCCTCCATCGTCAGCGTCTCCCTCGCCCCTGATTGTTTTCACCTGTTCCCACTCACCTCTTGTATAAATTGTCCTATCTCCCCTTGTCGTGTGTCAGTTCGTCTTACCATATCCTTGTCGTAGCATGTCCAAGTACAGTGTTCCAAAGTATCAGTGTGTTTTTTCAGACTCTGTAAATCCTCCTAGTGAGTGCTTTGATTTAATATTCTGTTTTACGGAAGTAAAGTATTGTTTTTTCACACTTTACCATTGTGTCCGGAGTCGTGCGTATGAGTCTTCCTTCCCTGTGTCTGAGGCGTAACACTCTTCTCCTCTCCTCTCTTCTCCTCTCTCCACCTCTCTCGTCCTATCGTCTCCTCTCTCATCTCTTCTCCTCTGTTCTCTCTCTCCTCTGTTCTCCTCTCTCTCTCTCTCATCCTCTTCTTTCCTCTCTCCACCTCTCTCTCTCCCCTCTTCTCCTCTCTTTCTCCTCTCTTTCTCCTCTCTTCCCCTCTGTTCTAATAATAATAATAATACATTTTATTTGGAGGCGCCTTTCAAGACACCCAAGGACATCGTACAAAATACAAGAGATAAAAACAGCAGGACATTGGAAGGGAGAGCAAACAAACAATACCAGAGATATGGTTGAGACACAGGAAGAAAGCAATAAAGAGAAAAGGGGGGAGGGGAGGAGGATACAGGATGATTGATACTACAGAGAGTAGGCCAGTTTGAACAGGTGAGTTTTGAGTTGGGACTTGAATGTTGTAACAGTTTCGGACTGTCGGAGGTGTGGAGGGATGGAGTTCCAGAGCTTGGGACCAGTGCAGCTGAAGGCCCTGGCACCCATGGTGATGAGGCGTGATGTGGGGATCGTCAGTAGACCAGCTGAGGATGAGCGGAGGGAGCGGGAGGGGGTATACTCCTGAAGGAGGTCACTTAGGTAGGTGCGGGCAAGTTTGTGAAGGGCTTTGTAGGTGAGCAGGATCTTTTTGTAGTTGAACCGGGATTCTCTCTTCTCCTCTGTTCTCTCCTCTATTCTCCTCTGTTCTCGTCCGTTCTCTCTTCTCCTCTCTTCTCCTCCTCTCTCCTCTCTTCTCCTCTCTTCTCTGTTCTCTCTCTCCTCTATTCTCCTCTGTTCTCGTCCGTTCTCTCTTCTCCTCTTCTCCTCCTCTCTCTTCTCCTCTCTTCTCTCTTCTCGCTCTCCTCTCTTCTCTCTTCTCGCTCTCCTCTCTTCTCCTCCTCTCTCCCCTCTTCTCCTCTGTTCTCCTATGTTCTCCTCTGTTCTCTCTCCACCTCTATCGTCCTATCGTCTCCTCTCTTCACTCGTCTCCTCTTTTCAGGGTATTGCAGAGGAGTTTCCCTTTGTTTTATTTATTTTTAGCCCAAAGTACTCTGCTATAAGAAGGACGTGCACACATTGTTGAACTTGGTGACTGGTGATGCTAGATTGGCTGTGTGGCTGAAGCGCAGGAACCGAGTTCATAGTGCCGGTAGTGTGGAATTGGTGCTAGTTCTGGAATACACTTACTATCACATGATGGACAATTTGCAGGCTTTCAGTCAGTTTTTGGCTGTTGGGGTGGGTTTATGCTCTGGATGTCAAACTGATTGCTAATTTCTGTAATCTCCTCCTGTCTCCTCTCTTCTCATGTCTCCTCTCTCTCCTCTCTTCTCCTGTCTCCTCCCGTCTCCTCTCTTCTCCTGTCTCCTCTCTATCCTCTCTCCTCCCTTCTCCCATCTCCTCTCTTCTCCTGTCTCCTCTCTCTCCTCTCTTCTCCCGTCTCCTCTCTCTCCTCTCTTCTCCTGTCTCCTCTCTCTCCTCTCTTCTCCCGTCTCCTCTGTCTACTCTCTTCTCCCGTCTCCTCTCTTCTCCTGTCTCCACTCTCTACTCTCTTCTCCTGTCTTCTCTCTATACTCTCTTCTCCTCTCTCTCTCCTCTCCTCTCTCTCCTCTCTTCTCCTCTCTCTCCTCTCTTCTCCTGTCTCCTCTCTTCTCCCGTCTCCACTCTCTACTCTCTTCTCCTGTCTCCTCTCTCCTCCTCTCTTCTCCCGTCTCCTCTCTACTCCCCTCTTCTCTCGTCTCCTCTCTCCCCTCTCTTCTCCCGTCTCCTCTCTCCTCTCTCTTCTCCTGTCTCCTCTCTCTCCTCTCTTCTCCCGTCTCCTCTCTACTCCCCTCTTCTCTCGTCTCCTCTCTCCCCTCTCTTCTCCCGTCTCCTCTCTCCTCTCTCTTCTCCTGTCTCCTCTCTCTCCTCTCTAATCCCGTCTCCTCTCTTCTCCCCTCTTCTCTCTCTCCTCTCTTCTCCCGTCTCCTCTCTCTCCTCCCGTCTCCTCTCTCTCCTCTCTTCTCCCGTCTCCTCTCTTCTCCCGTCTCCTCTCTTCTCCCCTCTTCTCTCGTCTCCTCTCTCTCCTCTCTTCTCCCGTCTCCTCTCTCTCCTCCCTTCTCCCATCTCCTCTCTTCTCCTGTCTCCTCTCTCTCCTCTCTTCTCCTGTCTCCTCTCTCTCCTCTCTTCTCCCGTCTCCTCTGTCTACTCTCTTCTCCCGTCTCCTCTCTTCTCCCCTCTTCTCCTGTCTCCTCTCTCTCCTCTCTTCTCCTGTCTCCTCTCTCTCCTCTTTTCTCCTGTCTCCTCTGTCTCCTCTATTTTCCTGTCTCCTCTCTCTCCTCTCTTCTCCTGTCTCCTCTCTTCTCCCCTCTTCTCCTGTCTCCTCTCTCTCCTCTCTTCTCCCATCTCCTCTCTCTACTCTCTTCTCCTCTCTCTCCTCTCTTCTCTCCTCTCTTCTCCTCTTTCTCTTCTATTCTCCTCTCTTCTCCTGTCTCCTCTCTCTCCTCTCCTCCTTACATGATAATTTATGGGGGGAACATCCAACTGTCATCTTTTATTGCAGTTTTGGGAAACAAGGACAGGAGGAGAGGAGACAAAGAGGGGAGCAGGTATGAAACGAGGAGGTCAGAAGGGGCATATGGATAGCTCGAGATAGAGAGAGAGGAGGAGACAAAGTGGGGAGGAGGAGGGGGGGGAGACTGCAGTGTTTTGGTCTCCTGCAGTTCTCTCTTTTGGCCCTTAGATGTCCCTGTGCACCATACTGCAGTTTAACAGATCCAGTAACAGATGCAGAAACTGCGCTGCACTGTGTGTGTGTGTGTGTGTGTGTGTGTGTGTGTGTGTGTGTGTGTGTGTGTGTGTGTGTGTGTGTGTGTGTGTGTGTGTGTGTGTGTGTGTGTGTGTGTGTGTGTGTGTGTGTGTGTGTGTGTGTGTGTGTGTGTGTGTGTGTGTGTGTGTGTAAGAGAGGGCATGAGAGACATCCAGGTACAGTCTCTCTCCCTTTCTGTAGCAACACTGCAGTTTTATGCCCTTGATCTTCTCTCCGTCACTGATGGAAGGTCACTTTCTGTCTTGTGTTGTTAAAGGAATGGTTCAACATTTTGGGAATTACTTCTATTTGCTTTCTTTATTAGAGTGACATGATAAGATAGATATCAATGTCATGTGTTAAATACAGTGCTGGAGTCAGGGCGTGGTTAGCCTAGCTTAGCATAAAGACCCACGTAATTACTGTTGCTACCCCCATCACGCTTCAAGTTCTTGCAGTCTATGCAGTTTCTATCCAACTGTATGTGTGAGTGGAAATGCAAAAAAATAATAGTCAAAATATTGCAAAAACGTTTTACAGCTGACTGAGGGTAAAACTAAATCTGACACATGCAATGAAAACAGGCTTAGCCTCTAAATCCTGACATGTATTAAACATGTGACTTAAATATCCAATGAGGACACGAAAAATGGCTGCAGCTTCATCAGATCTGTGTCGATCTCCATGAACCAACTTTTAACATTCACATAACAGTAATAGAAAGAAACGCACATTCATTAGCATTTTCTTCTGCTGATTTTCTGGAAATCTTGTTTAAATTTACTCTAAATTTGCATGGAAATGATTTGATACTATATTGTATATATGTTATATATTAAACCTTTGCACTATTTAATGTCCTTTATTCTCATGTTGTTTTTTACTTGCCTGATTTTCTTGATACATATGTAATAAGCATTGATAGAGGGATAGCCTGAGATTCAAGATCAACTGCTTCTCTGTAATTGTTGTGCATGTACCATGAAAGACACTTGAAACTAATGATAACGTCTGCAGAATCTTAGTGATTTTTCATATATTTCATATAAAAGGTAGACAAAAAAGCTTCTTATTTTGAGGTGATTGAAAACATTGTCCAGATGACTTGTTTTAAATAATAACAACTCTTTTTTAAATGCCAAGTAATGTCTTACTACGGCTTCAACATGTAGAGAAATCCAAAGTTTGACATACGTGCTAGTCCTTATAACAGTTGTTAATCTAAGATTGGACAATTGCTGCTCTGTGGAGGGGTTAAGTGAACAGTCCATGTCGTTTTAGGAGAGGTTGCATACTGAAACTACTATGGTGAACAATAGCCAGGCACAGTGACTGTGCACCTTCCCATAGTCTTTCTATCACTGTGATGCTGCCATGTTTACCAACATGCTTGGAAAGAAACTAAGACCAAAGCCTGAACTCACCATCCATACCTATGCTATAGCCAGAGATACTGTCTAATATTACAGGTCATTTAGCAGACACTCTTATCCAGAGTGACTTAACTATAGGGTCAGTCTCCCTGGAGCAGCTCAGGGTTAAGTACCTTGCTCAGGGGCTCAATGGTGGCAGCCCTGGTATTGAACTCACAACCTTATGGTGTTGTATGTGAAAGCCGTACCACTACACCACTAGCGCATCACCACCCCACATAATATAAGATGGAAACCAGAAATCAGTATTTTCCAAAACTATTCTTTTAAAATCCACATGTCTGTACAGGTGACCCATCAATGGGACTACGGTGGAGAGAGACAGCTTCATGTTCCTCTGTAGAGAGAGACAGCTTCATGTTCCTCTGTAGAGAGAGAGACCGCTTCATGTTCCTCTGTGTGAGAGAGACAGCTTCATGTTCCTCTGAAGAGAGAGAGACAGCTTCATGTTCCTCTGTGAGAGAGAGGCAGCTTCATGTTCTTCTGTGGAGAGAGAGAGAGACCGCTTCATGTTCCTCTGTGAGAGATAAACAGCTTCGTGTTCCTCTGTAGAGAGATAGATCACTTCATGTTCCTCTATGAGAGAGAGACAGCTTCATGTTCATCTGTAGAGAGAGAGACAGCTTCATGTTCCTCTGTAGAGAGAGTGAGACAATTTCATGTTCCTCTGTAGAGAGAGAGAGAGAGAGCTTCATGTTCCTCTGTAGAGAGAGAGACAGCTTTGTGTTCCTCTGTGAGAGAGAGGCAGCTTCATGTTCTTCTGTGGAGAGAGAAAAAACTTTATGTTCCTCTGTGAGAGAGAGACAGCTTCGTGTTCCTCTGTAGAGAGATAGATCACTTCATGTTCCTCTGTGAGAGACAGCTTCATGTTCCTCTGTAGAGAGAGAGAGAGCTTCATGTTCCTCTGTAGAGAGAGAGAGAGAGCTTCATGTTCCTCTGTAGAGAGAGAGACAGCTTCATGTTCCTCTGTAGAGAGAGAGAGACAGCTTCATGTTCCTCTGTAGAGAGAGAGACCGCTTCATGTTCCTCTGTGAGTGAGAGATATCGCTTCATGTTCCTCTGTGAGAGAGAGACAGCTTCTTGTTCCTTTGTAGAGGGAGAGACAGCTTCATGTTCCTCTGTAGAGAGAGTGAGACAATTTCATGTTCCTCTGTAGAGAGAGAGAGAGAGAGCTTCATGTTCCTCTGTAGAGAGAGAGACAGCTTTGTGTTCCTCTGTGAGAGAGCGGCAGCTTCATGTTCTTCTGTGGAGAGAGAAAAAACTTTATGTTCCTCTGTGAGAGAGAGACAGCTTCGTGTTCCTCTGTAGAGAGATAGATCACTTCATGTTCCTCTGTGAGAGACAGCTTCATGTTCCTCTGTAGAGAGAGAGAGAGAGCTTCATGTTCCTCTGTAGAGAGAGAGACAGCTTCATGTTCCTCTGTAGAGAGAGAGAGACAGCTTCATGTTCCTCTGTAGAGAGAGAGACCGCTTCATGTTCCTCTGTGAGTGAGAGATATCGCTTCATGTTCCTCTGTGAGAGAGAGACAGCTTCTTGTTCCTTTGTAGAGGGAGAGACCGGTTCATGTTCCTCTGTGAGAGAGAGACAGCTTCATGTTCCTCTGTAGAGCGATAGATCACTTCATGTTCCTCTGTGAGAGAGAGACAGCTTCATGTTCCTCTGTAGAGAGAGAGAGACAGCTTCATGTTCCTCTGTAGAGAGAGAGAGAGAGAGAGCTTCATGTTCCTCTGTAGAGAGAGAGACAGCTTCATGCTCCTCTGTAGAGAGAGACATCGTCATGTTCCTCTGTATCAATCAATCAATCAAATTTATTTGTATAGCCCATTATCACAAATTATACATTTGTCTCAGTGTGCTTTACAGACTGTACAGGTTACAACATCCTCTGTCCTTAGACCCTCGCATCGCACAAGGAAAAACTTCTGTAGAGAGAGACAGCTTCATGTTCCTCTGTAGAGAGAGAGAGAGAGCTTCATGTACCTCTGTGAGAGAGAGAGCTTCATGTTCCTCTGTAGAGAGAGAGACAGCTTCATGCTCCTCTGTAGAGAGAGACAGCTTCATCTTCCTCTGTGTAGAGAGAGACACTTCATGTTCCTCTGTGAGAGATAGACAGCTTCATGTTCCTCTGTAGAGAGAGAGAGACCGCTTCATGTTCCTCTGTGAGAAAGAGACAGCTTCATGTTCCTCTGTAGAGAGAGAGAGACCGGTTCATGTTCCTCTGTGAGAGAGAGACAGCTTCATGTTCCTCTGTGAGAGAGAGATAGCTTCATGTTCCTCTGTAGAGAGAGACAGCTTCATGTTCCTCTGTAGAGAGAGAGAGAGACAGCTTCACGCTCCTCTGTATAGAGAGACATCTTCATGTTCCTCTGTAGAGAGAGAGACATCTTCATGTTCCTCTGTAGAGTGAAAAACAGCTTCATGTTCCTCTGTAGAGAGAGAGACAGCTTCAGGTTCCTCTGTAGAGAGAGAGACATCTTCATGTTCCTCTGTAGAGAGAGAAACAGCTTCATGTTCCTCTGTAGAGAGAGAGACAGCTTCATGTTCCTCTGTAGACAGAGAGACAGCTTCATGTACCTCTGTGAGAGAGAGACAGCTTAATGTTCCTCTGGAGAGAGAGAGAGAAACAGCTTCATGTACCTCTGTGAGAGAGAGACAGCTTCATGTTCATCTGTGAGAGAGAGACAGCTTCATGTCCCTCTGTAGAGAGAGAGAGACAGCTTCATGTTCCTCTGTAGAGAGAAAGAGACAGCTTCATGTTCCTCTGTAGGGAGAGAGACTGCTTCATGTTCATCTGTAGAGAGAGAGAGAGACAGCTTTATGGTCTTCTGTGAGAGAGAGACCGCTTCATGTTCCTCTGTGAGTGAGAGATATCGCTTCATGTTCCTCTGTTAGAGAGAGACAGCTTCATGTTCCTCTGTAGAGAGAGACAGCTTCATCTTCCTCTGTGTAGAGAGAGACACTTCATGTTCCTCTGTGAGAGATAGACAGCTTCATGTTCCTCTGTAGAGAGAGAGAGACCGCTTCATGTTCCTCTGTGAGAAAGAGACAGCTTCATGTTCCTCTGTAGAGAGAGAGAGACCGGTTCATGTTCCTCTGTGAGAGAGAGACAGCTTCATGTTCCTCTGTGAGAGAGAGATAGCTTCATGTTCCTCTGTAGAGAGAGACAGCTTCATGTTCCTCTGTAGAGAGAGAGAGAGACAGCTTCACGCTCCTCTGTATAGAGAGACATCTTCATGTTCCTCTGTAGAGAGAGAGACATCTTCATGTTCCTCTGTAGAGAGAAAAACAGCTTCATGTTCCTCTGTAGAGAGAGAGACAGCTTCAGGTTCCTCTGTAGAGAGAGAGACATCTTCATGTTCCTCTGTAGAGAGAGAAACAGCTTCATGTTCCTCTGTAGAGAGAGAGACAGCTTCATGTTCCTCTGTAGACAGAGAGACAGCTTCATGTACCTCTGTGAGAGAGAGACAGCTTAATGTTCCTCTGGAGAGAGAGAGAGAAACAGCTTCATGTACCTCTGTGAGAGAGAGACAGCTTCATGTTCATCTGTGAGAGAGAGACAGCTTCATGTCCCTCTGTAGAGAGAGAGAGACAGCTTCATGTTCCTCTGTAGAGAGAAAGAGACAGCTTCATGTTCCTCTGTAGGGAGAGAGACTGCTTCATGTTCATCTGTAGAGAGAGAGAGAGACAGCTTTATGGTCTTCTGTGAGAGAGAGACCGCTTCATGTTCCTCTGTGAGTGAGAGATATCGCTTCATGTTCCTCTGTTAGAGAGAGACAGCTTCATGTTCCTCTGTAGAGAGAGACAGCTTCATCTTCCTCTGTGTAGAGAGAGACACTTCATGTTCCTCTGTGAGAGATAGACAGCTTCATGTTCCTCTGTAGAGAGAGAGAGACCGCTTCATGTTCCTCTGTGAGAAAGAGACAGCTTCATGTTCCTCTGTAGAGAGAGAGAGACCGGTTCATGTTCCTCTGTGAGAGAGAGACAGCTTCATGTTCCTCTGTGAGAGAGAGATAGCTTCATGTTCCTCTGTAGAGAGAGACAGCTTCATGTTCCTCTGTAGAGAGAGAGAGAGACAGCTTCACGCTCCTCTGTATAGAGAGACATCTTCATGTTCCTCTGTAGAGAGAGAGACATCTTCATGTTCCTCTGTAGAGAGAAAAACAGCTTCATGTTCCTCTGTAGAGAGAGAGACAGCTTCAGGTTCCTCTGTAGAGAGAGAGACATCTTCATGTTCCTCTGTAGAGAGAGAAACAGCTTCATGTTCCTCTGTAGAGAGAGAGACAGCTTCATGTTCCTCTGTAGACAGAGAGACAGCTTCATGTACCTCTTTGAGAGAGAGACAGCTTCATGTTCCTCTGTAGAGAGAGAGAGACCGGTTCATGTTCCTCTGTGAGAGAGAGACAGCTTCATGTTCCTCTGTGAGAGAGAGATAGCTTCATGTTCCTCTGTAGAGAGAGACAGCTTCATGTTCCTCTGTAGAGAGAGAGAGAGACAGCTTCACGCTCCTCTGTATAGAGAGACATCTTCATGTTCCTCTGTAGAGAGAGAGACATCTTCATGTTCCTCTGTAGAGAGAAAAACAGCTTCATGTTCCTCTGTAGAGAGAGACAGCTTCAGGTTCCTCTGTAGAGAGAGAGACATCTTCATGTTCCTCTGTAGAGAGAGAAACAGCTTCATGTTCCTCTGAAGAGAGAGAGACAGCTTCATGTTCCTCTGTGAGAGAGAGGCAGCTTCATGTTCTTCTGTGGAGAGAGAGAGAGACCGCTTCATGTTCCTCTGTGAGAGATAAACAGCTTCGTGTTCCTCTGTAGAGAGATAGATCACTACATGTTCCTCTGTGAGAGAGAGACAGCTTCATGTTCATCTGTAGAGAGAGAGACAGCTTCATGTTCCTCTGTAGAGAGAGTGAGACAATTTCATGTTCCTCTGTAGAGAGAGAGAGAGAGACAGCTTCATGTTCCTCTGTAGAGAGAGTGAGACAATTTCATGTTCCTCTGTAGAGAGAGAGAGAGCTTCATGTTCCTCTGTAGAGAGAGAGACAGCTTTGTGTTCCTCTGTGAGAGAGAGGCAGCTTCATGTTCTTCTGTGGAGAGAGAAAAAACTTTATGTTCCTCTGTGAGAGAGAGAGACAGCTTCGTGTTCCTCTGTAAAGAGATAGATCACTTCATATTCCTCTGTGAGAGACAGCTTCATGTTCCTCTGTAGAGAGAGAGAGAGCTTCATGTTCCTTTGTAGAGAGAGAGAGACCGGTTCATGTTCCTCTGTGAGAGAGAGACAGCTTCGTGTTCCTCTGTAGAGAGATAGATCACTTCATGTTCCTCTGTGAGAGACAGCTTCATGTTCCTCTGTAGAGAGAGAGAGAGAGCTTCATGTTCCTCTGTAGAGAGAGAGACAGCTTCATGTTCCTCTGTAGAGAGAGAGAGACAGCTTCATGTTCCTCTGTAGAGAGAGAGACCGCTTCATGTTCCTCTGTGAGTGAGAGATATCGCTTCATGTTCCTCTGTGAGAGAGAGACAGCTTCTTGTTCCTTTGTAGAGGGAGAGACCGGTTCATGTTCCTCTGTGAGAGAGAGGCAGCTTCATGTTCTTCTGTGGAGAGAGAGAGAGACCGCTTCATGTTCCTCTGTGAGAGATAAACAGCTTCGTGTTCCTCTGTACAGAGATAGATCACTTCATGTTCCTCTATGAGAGAGAGACAGCTTCATGTTCATCTGTAGAGAGAGAGACAGCTTCATGTTCCTCTGTAGAGAGAGTGAGACAATTTCATGTTCCTCTGTAGAGAGAGAGAGAGAGAGCTTCATGTTCCTCTGTAGAGAGAGAGACAGCTTTGTGTTCCTCTGTGAGAGAGAGGCAGCTTCATGTTCTTCTGTGGAGAGAGAAAAAACTTTATGTTCCTCTGTGAGAGAGAGACAGCTTCGTGTTCCTCTGTAGAGAGATAGATCACTTCATGTTCCTCTGTGAGAGACAGCTTCATGTTCCTCTGTAGAGAGAGAGAGAGAGCTTCATGTTCCTCTGTAGAGAGAGAGACCGCTTCATGTTCCTCTGTGAGTGAGAGATATCGCTTCATGTTCCTCTGTGAGAGAGAGACAGCTTCTTGTTCCTTTGTAGAGGGAGAGACCGGTTCATGTTCCTCTGTGAGAGAGAGACAGCTTCATGTTCCTCTGTAGAGCGATAGATCACTTCATGTTCCTCTGTGAGAGAGAGACAGCTTCATGTTCCTCTGTAGAGAGAGAGAGACAGCTTCATGTTCCTCTGTAGAGAGAGAGAGAGAGAGAGCTTCATGTTCCTCTGTAGAGAGAGAGACAGCTTCATGCTCCTCTGTAGAGAGAGACATCGTCATGTTCCTCTGTATCAATCAATCAATCAAATTTATTTGTATAGCCCAATATCACAAATTATACATTTGTCTCAGTGTGCTTTACAGACTGTACAGGTTACAACATCCTCTGTCCTTAGACCCTCGCATCGCACAAGGAAAAACTTCTGTAGAGAGAGACAGCTTCATGTTCCTCTGTAGAGAGAGAGAGAGAGAGCTTCATGTACCTCTGTGAGAGAGAGAGCTTCATGTTCCTCTGTAGAGAGAGAGACAGCTTCATGCTCCTCTGTAGAGAGAGACAGCTTCATCTTCCTCTGTGTAGAGAGAGACACTTCATGTTCCTCTGTGAGAGATAGACAGCTTCATGTTCCTCTGTAGAGAGAGAGAGACCGCTTCATGTTCCTCTGTGAGAAAGAGACAGCTTCATGTTCCTCTGTAGAGAGAGAGAGACCGGTTCATGTTCCTCTGTGAGAGAGAGACAGCTTCATGTTCCTCTGTGAGAGAGAGATAGCTTCATGTTCCTCTGTAGAGAGAGACAGCTTCATGTTCCTCTGTAGAGAGAGAGAGAGACAGCTTCACGCTCCTCTGTATAGAGAGACATCTTCATGTTCCTCTGTAGAGAGAGAGACATCTTCATGTTCCTCTGTAGAGAGAAAAACAGCTTCATGTTCCTCTGTAGAGAGAGAGACAGCTTCAGGTTCCTCTGTAGAGAGAGAGACATCTTCATGTTCCTCTGTAGAGAGAGAAACAGCTTCATGTTCCTCTGTAGAGAGAGAGACAGCTTCATGTTCCTCTGTAGACAGAGAGACAGCTTCATGTACCTCTGTGAGAGAGAGACAGCTTAATGTTCCTCTGGAGAGAGAGAGAGAAACAGCTTCATGTACCTCTGTGAGAGAGAGACAGCTTCATGTTCATCTGTGAGAGAGAGACAGCTTCATGTCCCTCTGTAGAGAAGAGAGAGACAGCTTCATGTTCCTCTGTAGAGAGAAAGAGACAGCTTCATGTTCCTCTGTAGGGAGAGAGACTGCTTCATGTTCATCTGTAGAGAGAGAGAGAGACAGCTTTATGGTCTTCTGTGAGAGAGAGACCGCTTCATGTTCCTCTGTGAGTGAGAGATATCGCTTCATGTTCCTCTGTTAGAGAGAGACAGCTTCATGTTCCTCTGTAGAGAGAGACAGCTTCATCTTCCTCTGTGTAGAGAGAGACACTTCATGTTCCTCTGTGAGAGATAGACAGCTTCATGTTCCTCTGTAGAGAGAGAGAGACCGCTTCATGTTCCTCTGTGAGAAAGAGACAGCTTCATGTTCCTCTGTAGAGAGAGAGAGACCGGTTCATGTTCCTCTGTGAGAGAGAGACAGCTTCATGTTCCTCTGTGAGAGAGAGATAGCTTCATGTTCCTCTGTAGAGAGAGACAGTTTCATGTTCCTCTGTAGAGAGAGAGAGAGACAGCTTCACGCTCCTCTGTATAGAGAGACATCTTCATGTTCCTCTGTAGAGAGAGAGACATCTTCATGTTCCTCTGTAGAGAGAAAAACAGCTTCATGTTCCTCTGTAGAGAGAGAGACAGCTTCAGGTTCCTCTGTAGAGAGAGAGACATCTTCATGTTCCTCTGTAGAGAGAGAAACAGCTTCATGTTCCTCTGTAGAGAGAGAGACAGCTTCATGTTCCTCTGTAGACAGAGAGACAGCTTCATGTACCTCTGTGAGAGAGAGACAGCTTCATGTTCCTCTGTAGAGAGAGAGAGACCGGTTCATGTTCCTCTGTGAGAGAGAGACAGCTTCATGTTCCTCTGTGAGAGAGAGATAGCTTCATGTTCCTCTGTAGAGAGAGACAGCTTCATGTTCCTCTGTAGAGAGAGAGAGACAGCTTCACGCTCCTCTGTATAGAGAGACATCTTCATGTTCCTCTGTAGAGAGAGAGACATCTTCATGTTCCTCTGTAGAGAGAAAAACAGCTTCATATTCCTCTGTAGAGAGAGACAGCTTCAGGTTCCTCTGTAGAGAGAGAGACATCTTCATGTTCCTCTGTAGAGAGAGAAACAGCTTCATGTTCCTCTGTAGAGAGAGAGACAGCTTCATGTTCCTCTGTAGACAGAGAGACAGCTTCATGTACCTCTGTGAGAGAGAGACAGCTTAATGTTCCTCTGGAGAGAGAGAGAGAGAAACAGCTTCATGTACCTCTGTGAGAGAGAGACAGCTTCATGTTCATCTGTGAGAGAGAGACAGCTTCATGTCCCTCTGTAGAGAGAGAGAGACAGCTTTATGGTCTTCTGTGAGAGAGAGACCGCTTCATGTTCCTCTGTGAGTGAGAGATATCGCTTCATGTTCCTCTGTTAGAGAGAGACAGCTTCATGTTCCTCTGTGAGAGAGAGGCAGCTTCATGTTCTTCTGTGGAGAGAGAGAGAGAGACCGCTTCATGTTCCTCTGTGAGAGATAAACAGCTTCGTGTTCCTCTGTAGAGAGATAGATCACTTCATGTTCCTCTATGAGAGAGAGACAGCTTCATGTTCATCTGTAGAGAGAGAGACAGCTTCATGTTCCTCTGTAGAGAGAGTGAGACAATTTCATGTTCCTCTGTAGAGAGAGAGAGAGACAGAGCTTAATGTTCCTCTGTAGAGAGAGAGACAGCTTTGTGTTCCTCTGTGAGAGAGAGGCAGCTTCATGTTCTTCTGTGGAGAGAGAAAAAACTTTATGTTCCTCTGTGAGAGAGAGACAGCTTCGTGTTCCTCTGTAGAGAGATAGATCACTTCATGTTCCTCTGTGAGAGACAGCTTCATGTTCCTCTGTAGAGAGAGAGAGAGAGCTTCATGTTCCTCTGTAGAGAGAGAGACAGCTTCATGTTCCTCTGTAGAGAGAGAGAGACAGCTTCATGTTCCTCTGTAGAGAGAGAGACCGCTTCATGTTCCTCTGTGAGTGAGAGATATCGCTTCATGTTCCTCTGTGAGAGAGAGACAGCTTCATGTTCCTTTGTAGAGGGAGAGACCGGTTCATGTTCCTCTGTGAGAGAGAGACAGCTTCATGTTCCTCTGTAGAGCGATAGATCACTTCATGTTCCTCTGTGAGAGAGAGACAGCTTCATGTTCCTCTGTAGAGAGAGAGAGACAGCTTCATGTTCCTCTGTAGAGAGAGAGAGAGAGCTTCATGTTCCTCTGTAGAGAGAGAGAGACAGCTTCATGCTCCTCTGTAGAGAGAGACATCGTCATGTTCCTCTGTATCAATCAATCAATCAAATTTATTTGTATAGCCCAATATCACAAATTATACATTTGTCTCAGTGTGCTTTACAGACTGTACAGGTTACAACATCCTCTGTCCTTAGACCCTCGCATCGCACAAGGAAAAACTTCTGTAGAGAGAGACAGCTTCATGTTCCTCTGTAGAGAGAGAGAGAGAGCTTCATGTACCTCTGTGAGAGAGAGAGCTTCATGTTCCTCTGTAGAGAGAGAGACAGCTTCATGCTCCTCTGTAGAGAGAGACAGCTTCATCTTCCTCTGTGTAGAGAGAGACACTTCATGTTCCTCTGTGAGAGATAGACAGCTTCATGTTCCTCTGTAGAGAGAGAGAGACCGCTTCATGTTCCTCTGTGAGAAAGAGACAGCTTCATGTTCCTCTATAGAGAGAGAGAGACCGGTTCATGTTCCTCTGTGAGAGAGAGACAGCTTCATGTTCCTCTGTGAGAGAGAGATAGCTTCATGTTCCTCTGTAGAGAGAGACAGCTTCATGTTCCTCTGTAGAGAGAGAGAGAGACAGCTTCACGCTCCTCTGTATAGAGAGACATCTTCATGTTCCTCTGTAGAGAGAGAGACATCTTCATGTTCCTCTGTAGAGAGAAAAACAGCTTCATGTTCCTCTGTAGAGAGAGAGACAGCTTCAGGTTCCTCTGTAGAGAGAGAGACATCTTCATGTTCCTCTGTAGAGAGAGAAACAGCTTCATGTTCCTCTGTAGAGATTTTTTGATTTTTCAAAAACACTTTATTTACATATTCTTAAAACAAACAGTTTACTCATAAAGTGTAACGAAAAATCATATTATCATATCAAAAAATATACATTTATAAATAACAACTCTATAAATATATAAAAATTATCCAATAAAAACCTGTGCAAAGTGTAAACATTCATTGTTCACAGTGCAGATAATATTTTTAAAACACCAACGTTCTTTAAAAGTGTCGAGATCCCCGGTATGTTTGTGAAACCTAAAATCGAGCCAGAGTCTTGCCCTGATATTGCACAGCCACACTGTCTTGGCCTCCTGCCCCTCTCTGTTCTCAACTCTGTTTTTCCTGCTAATGTATATGGCCATTTTTGCCTCTCCCGAGAGGAAATTTAGGAGCTGCCACTTTTCTTTGTTGTCTTTTTTGTAGGCAGCTCCCATGATAAAAACACTCTCGGTAAAAACTACGTTAAAAAGACTAAAAACCAATGTTAAAAGAGAGAAGAACTCTGTGAGTCTCTTACACTCAGTAAAAACATGGAATACAGTCTCACGTAGGTTGCAGAAAGGGCATTTGTTAAAAACAGCGGGATTAATAACGGCGATAAAAGCGTTACAAGCGACGGCACCATGTAAAATCCTCCACTGGAGGTCGGCTGTCCGCTTTTTGAGGGGAGGTTTGTAAAAAGACCCCCACTGTGGGCTTGGTCCACTTCCTGAACCCAGTCTGTTGCTCCACACAGTGGAGGGTCTGCTGCACAGGCCTTTCTTGTGGATGCTTTTGACACAGTTCATATATAGAGTCTTTTTGTCGGCTCTGTGCAGCGTCAGTCCTGCCGGGTTAATGACCTTGAGCAGGGGACCGGTCATTTCTCCCAGCCCTGGGCTCAGGTTGATCTCTGGAAAAGGGTCTGCTGGGTCTGGAGAAGCCTTCCCGTCACTGTAGTCTTTTATTATCCTCTTCTCCTTCCCCGATAGCCTCTGGCTCCACAGCTCCAGAATCCTCTCAGCCACTCGAACGGAGGTCAGACCCAGCAGCAAGCCCAGGGCTCGGGCATCACTCAGCGCCGGCCCCACTGCATCCACCAGTTGCTGCAGGCACAGGGTTCTGGACCTGCAGAGCGCCACCATCAGGCTGGGTGTGCTGCTGCTGCTGACGTCCAGCCTGGCTCTGTAATTCAAAGGCTCCTTCAACAACCAGTGCAGAGAGTCCGACATTGGACACCTTTTTTGATTAAAAAGGGCCCAAGACTTAAAAACACCCTGATAAAATGGAGGCAGCCCATTTAACTTTAAAAAATTAGAATCAGTTAAAAACAGAGCAGCATCCAGCCCCAGGTTATTTACACGTCTGAGAATGCAGCTGGTCACATCTCTCCACACCAAATCAGCCGGGCCGGTAAGATATTTTTGTACAAACTGAAGTCTAAAAGTGGCTGTTCGGCTGGCCAGGTGGACAAGGCCCTGTCCCCCCTCCTCTCTGGATAAAAACAGCACCCCCTGTGGCACCCAGTGTAGACCATCCCAAAAAAAATCTACTATTTCTTTCTGCAGTTTTGCTAAAAGGCCAGAGGGAGGGTCTACACAGGTCAGACGGTGCCACAATTGGGATGCTACAAGGTTGTTTAAAACCAAAACCCTACCTTTAAAAGACATCTGAGGGAGCAGCCACTTCCACTTGGAAAGCTTTCCCTGAATCTTTTCTGTGACGTTCTCCCAGTTCTTCTGGACAATAATTTCTTTTCCTACAAATACTCCGAGATATTTCAGGCCGTCAGTTCTCCAGGTGAGGCTCTGGGGAAGAACTGGGAGACCGCCACGCCACTCCCCGACAGCGAGGGCCTCATTTTTCTTCCAATTTACCTTCGCTGCCGATGTTACACTAAAACTATCTACTATATCTGTTAAAATGTCCGCATCTCTCTGGCTTTTAATAAAAACAATAATATCATCTGCGTATGCGGATAAAACAAATCTGCTATTAAAACCAGGTAAAACCAGACCTTGTAGGCTGGAGCGTATTTTGCAGAGGAGAGGTTCCAGGGAGAGCGCATATAGCATCCCCGACAGAGCACAGCCCTGCCGGACCCCTCTACACACTCTAAAAGGAGCACACAGAGTACCATTAAACTTCAGCACACTCTCAACTTCACTGTACAACACCTTGATCTTGCCTATGAAACCAGCGCTGAACCCAAACTTCTCCATTACTTTCCAGAGGAAGTTGTGTTCAACGCGGTCAAAAGCCTTTTCCTGGTCTAGAGAAATCAGACCAGTATCAAAGCCCAATGAGCTGGAGACCTCCAAAACATCTCGAATTAGGTAGACATTGTCTACCATAGACCTGCCGGGCACACAGTAGGTCTGGTCCCGGTGGATGACCTGCTCCATAGTCCCCCCCCAGCCTGGTGGCCAGAGCTTTGGACAGAAGCTTGTAATCCACACACAGCAAAGACACAGGGCGCCAGTTTCCAATGTCCTGCAGGTTTCCTTTCTTGGGCAGGAGCGTTATCACGGCCCTGCGGCAGGACATCGGCATGGAACCAGAGGCCAGACTCTCGTTAAAAACATCTAAAAGATCTGTTGCTAAAATGTCCCAATATGCTTTAAAAAACTCAACAGTGAGGCCGTCGATGCCGGGAGCCCGCCGTCCTTGCATTTTTTGCAGAGCAGCCTGTAGCTCCCGTGTGGTCAACGGCCCCTCCAGCTGTGAGTTGGTTTGCTCTGCTACCTGAGGTAGTCCCCCTAAAAACCCCTCTAAAAACGTTTCCTCCCCCTCGTACTCACTCGAGTATAGGGAGGAATAAAAACTCACAGCCCGTGTTCTGATCTGGCTTGGTTCCGTTATCTCTTGCCCTGTGACTGAGAGCAGTGAGTGGATTACCCTCTTCTGTCCGTTCTTCTTCTCCAGGCCGAAGAAGAAACTGGATGGAGCATCCATTTCGGTGGCGTTTTGGAACCGGGACCGGACCAGTGCGCCCTGGACTTTAACGTCTAGCAGGTCGGCTAATGCCATTTTTTTTACTTTGAGGATTTCAATATATCCTCGATCTCCTGTGGACTCACTTATTTGTTCTAGTTCCACTATATCACCCTCCAGGTCTTTCATAGATCTGGTGATGTCATGTGTGACATTGAGGGTGTGCTGCTGACAAAGCATTTTAATTTCAGTCTTACCATGGTCCCACCACTGCCTAAGACTGTTAAAATCACTCTTCCTTTGCCTAAAAACACTCCAGAAATAAATAAAAGCTTCTCTAAAATTTTTATCAAATGTTAAAACTGAGTTAAAGTGCCAGTATGCGCTTCTTGGCAACACATTTCTTATAAAAACATTACATAAAAGCAAAGAGTGATCGGTAAAACCAACAGGTATAATATTACACATTTTAAAAATGTTAAAATGATGTTTAAAACAATAAATACGATCTAACCTGGCAGAGGAAATCCTATTCCCTCTGCAGTGGGACCATGTGTATTGTTTAGCCTCTGCGTTCATCCACCAGACCATGAGAGCGGACCAGCTGCCTCAGAACATGCTGGGACGCTGGATGCGGCTCTGCGTGGTTCCGATCTAAAAAAGCATTTTCTGTACAGTTAAAATCCCCCCCCAAGAATAAAAAATCCTCCGAGGCACAGCTATTTAAAACATCATTAATTTTTTGTAAAAACAACTTCCTCTCTGCACCGATTGTTGGGGCATACACATTTATAAAAACAGCATTAAAAAGGTCAAACCGGGCTTTTACTAAAAACAACCTCCCCTCGATAAAATGCTTGACCTCCAGTGAGACTGGAGTAAAAGATTTGGAGAAGAGGAAGCCCACTCCTCCACTAAGAGATGTGTTGTGGCTTAAAATGACTTCCCCTTCCCACTCCCTCCTTCAGTCTATCTCGTTAGAGCCGTCGCTGTGCGTCTCCTGTAAAAAAAGGACATCAATGTGTTTTAATTTTGCAGTTTCATAAATTTGTGTCTTTTTTTTAAAAACTCTGGCTCCGTTCACATTTAAAACAGCCACTTTAAAAGTATCCATGGCTGACATGTTAAAATAAGAAAAAATAAAAACAAATAAATTAATTAAGACCCCCATCATCACTGTTTATTTGTTTTTTTACTTTAAGCACCAGTTTTTTTAATCTATAAACCTCCTGCTCAATGAGGCCAGGCTCTTTTTGGCTCATATGGAATCTGCTTGAGCTAATAAAAACGAGTAAATCCGGAAAATAATCCTCCACTTTTACTCCGTGTTGGTTTTTTGTGTGTTGGAGGAAAACTTTCAACATTTCAACTGAGTACATTTTTGTTTTCTGGCTGTTGGTCAGAGTAAAACCAGGGATGTCGCTGCTGTCTGACACACACTCCTCTTCACTAGCACTGTCTTCTGCCTGTCCCTGCTTCCTGCCTGTCTGTCCTTCCTCCCCGACTTTACTATTCTTGGCATCACTGGATGCACTCTGACTTGTCTTTTTCCGTTTTGTGGCAGGTTTTGTTTTTTTAACCTCTTCCTCCATCTCTGCCTCTTCTACCTGCTCACTCCACGGAATCTGTATTTTTTCCTGTCCTCTCTCCTTCTACACCACCCATTTCCTCAACTACATCGCCCGCTTCCTTTTCCTCTTCTGTCCCTTACCTCACTCACCTCCTCTGCCTCACTTGCCTCCTTTACCTCTTCCTACTCCTACTTCACTCACCTCCTCTGCACCCCCCCCCTCTTTTGCTACATCACTTACCTCCTTTAAATCTTCTACTCTCATCTCTCCAACCTCCTCTGTACCACCTACCCCTTCCACACCACCCATCTCCTCTACAGCACCTATCTCCTCTACCTCTTCTCCTCCCATACCACCTGACACCCCCTGCACTTCCTCTCCCTGTTTTTTTTGTTTTTTTTCCCCATTTTTTTCCACCACACCAAGTGAATTAACACCACCTATCCCGTGTACAAAGCTGGACACAGCAGCTGCGCGTCCTGGTGCGGCGCGTGGAGCGGCCACCGGCCGCCCCAGCGGAGAGCCCTTCTCCGAAGCCGCGGCCTCTCCCGGCGAAGAGCCCCCAGCCGGGGGAGCGGCAGCCGCTCCTCCAGGATCAGGCGGAGCTGGACCCCCGCGCTTCGGACAGGCTCTCGCGGTGTGTCCCTCCTCCCTGCAACCAAAACATTTCATAACCGATGAAGTTGCAAATAACACGTATTCATAATCATCTACCTTAACGTGGAAGCGGAGGTTGAGCTCCGCATCTCGGTTATTCAGTATCATATAGAGCTGTCTTCGGTGAGACACTACGTGCTTCAGCAACTGAGACTTACATCCAGACAGAATCTTTTTTACCGGGGAAACAACTTTCCCGTGTCTGGATAGTTCTCTGCTGAGAAACTCATCGGTTATGAACGGAGGGACATTTGATATTACAACTTTGGTTGCGGGCAGAGTGAGTGGCATCACCTGCACAAACACTCCGCTCACTGTAATACCTGTCTCGATGACGCGGTGCACCCGCTCCACCTGGTCCAGGAAGATGACAACTGCCCCGTTCATCCGCGCCAGAGACTTCACACTGCCATGTCCGACCTTGTCTCCCACAGCTAACCCGATCTCCTCAACGCTACACGGGAAGCCGGCTGATATTTTGATCCCGTGCTTCCTCGTTAGCTTGGTATAGTCTCCATTTGCCATGACGTCAGACGCCGGCCGGCAGAACACCGGCAGGAGAAAAACACCCAAGAGCACCCCGACTATCCACCCAAACGCACCAAAAAGTAAACTAAATCAAACTGTCACCAATGAACTAAGTTAAATCAAAACCCATTATTAAATAAAGTAAGAAAAAGAAAGTATCGAATTAGCACCTGCTCAGAATCTCACTCACACAACCAAACTCCCAGCATGCACCGAGAGAGAGAGAGAGACAGCTTAATGTTCCTCAGTGTAGAGAGAGAGATCGCTTCATGTTCCTCTGTGAGAGAGAGACAGCTTCATGTTCCTCTGTAGAGAGATAGATCACTTCATGTTCCTCTGTGAGAGAGACAGCTTCATGTTCAACTGTAGAGAGAAAAATATCTTCATGTACCTCTGTGAGAGAGACCACATCATGTTCCTCTGGGGAGAGAGAGATAGCTCCATGTTCATCTGTAGAGAGAGAGACAGCTTTATGTTCCTCTGTGAGATAGAGAGAGCTTTAAATTCATCTGTAGAGAGAGAGACAGCTTCATGTTCCTCTGTGAGAGAAAGACAGCTTCATGTTCCTTTGTGTGAGAGAGACAGCTTCATGTTCCTCTGTGAGAGAGAGACAGCTTCATGTTCCTCTGTAGAGAGAGACAGCTTCATGTTCCTCTGTAGAGAGAGAGAGCGAAAGCTTCATGCTCCTCTGTAGAGAGAGATATCTTAATGTTGCTCTGTAGAGAGAGAGACAGCTTCATGTTCCTCTGTAGAGAGAGAAACAGCTTCATGTTCCTCGGTAGAGAGAGAGACAGCTTCATTTTCCTCTGTAGAGAGAGAGACAGCTTCATGTTCCTCTTTAGAGAGAGACACAGCTTCATGTACCTATGTGAGAGAGAGACAGCTTAATGTTCCTCTGGAGAGAGAGACAGAGACAGCTTCATGTTCATCTGTGAGAGAGAGACAGATTCATGTTCCTCTGTAGAGAGAGAGAGACAGCTTCATGTTCCTCTGTAGATAGAGAAAATGCTTCATGTTCCTCTGTAGAGAGAGATACAGCTTAATTTTCCTCTGTAGGGAGAGAGACAGCTTCATTTTCCTCTGTATAGAGAGAGACAGCTTCATGTACCTCTGTGAGAGAGAGACAGCTTCATGTTCCTCTGTAGAGGGAGAGAGATCGCTTCATGTTCCTCTGTGAGAGAGAGACAGCTTCATGTTCCTCTGTAGAGAGATAGATCACTTCATGTTCCTCTGTGAGAGCGACAGCTTCATGTTCAACTGTAGAGAGAGAAACATCTTCATGTACCTCTGTGAGAGAGACAGCTCCATGTTCATCTGTAGAGAGAGAGACAGGTTTATGTTCCTCTGTGAGATAGAGACAGCTTCATATTCATCTGTAGAGAGAGAGACAGCTTCATGTTCCTCTGTGAGAGAAAGACAGCTTCATGTTCCTTTGTGTGAGAGAGACAGCTTCAGGTTCCTGTGAGAGACAGGCAACTTCATGTTCCTCTGTAGAGAGAGAGAGAGAGAGCTTCATGTACCTCTTTAGAGAGAGAGAGAGATCGCTTCATGTTTCTCTGTGAGAGAGAGACAGCTTCATGTCCCTCTGTAGAGAGATATATCACTTCATGTTCCTCTGTGAGAGAGACAGCTTCATGTTCCTCTGTAGAGATATATCACTTCATGTTCCTCTGTGAGAGAGACAGCATCATGTTCCTCTGTGGAGTGAGAGAGACAACTCCATGTTCATCTGTAGAGAGAGAGAGACGGCTTTATTTTCCTCTGTGAGATAGAGACAGCTTCATATTCATCTGTAGAGAGAGAGACAGCTTCATGTTCCTCTGTGATAGAAAAACAGCTTCATGTTACTTTGTGTGAGAGATCGCTTCATGTTCCTCTGTGAGAGAGAGACAGCTTCATGTACCTCTGTGAGAGAGAGACAGCTTCATGTTCATCCGTGAGAGAGAATGATCGCTTCATGTTCATCTGTAGAGAGAGAAAATGCTACATGTACCTCTGTGAGTGAGACAGCTTCATGTTCGTCTGTAGAGAGAGAGACATCTTCATGTTCCTCTGTGAGAGAGAGACAGTTTCATGTTCCTCTGTAGTTAGATAGACAGCTTCATGTTCCTCTGTAGAGAGAGCGAGACAGCTTCATGTTCCTTTGTGAGAGAGAGGCAGCTTCATGTTCCTCTGTAGAGAGAGAGAGACAGCGTCATGTTCCTCTGTAGAGAGAGAGATAGCTTCATGTTCCCCTGTAGAGAGAGAAGCAGCTTCATGTTCATCCGTATGGAGAGAGACATCTTCACGTTCCTCTGTGAGAGAGAGACAGCTTCATGTTCCTCTGTGAGAGACAGGCAACTTCATGTACCTCTGTAGAGAGAGAGACAGCTTCATGTTCCTCTGTAGTTAGATAGACAGCTTCATGTTCCTCTGTAGAGAGAGAGAGACAGGTTTATGTTCCTCTGTGAGATAGAGACAGCTTCATATTCATCTGTAGAGAGAGAGACAGCATCATGTTCCTCTGTGGAGAGAGAGACAGCTCCATGTTCATCTGTAGAGAGAGAGACACCTTCATGTTCCTCTGTAGATAGAGAGAGACAACTTCATGTACTTCTGTGAGAGAGAGACAGCTTCATGTTCATCCGTGAGAGAGAGACAGCTTCACGTTAATCTATGAGAGAGAGACAGCTTCATGTCCCTCTGCAGAGATAGAGATACAGCTTCATGTTCCTCTGGCAGAGAGAATGATCGCTTCATGTTCATCTGTAGAGAGAGAAAATGCTTCATGTACCTCTGTGAGAGAGACAGCTTCAGGTTCCTTTGTTAGAGAGAGATAGCTTCACATTCCTCTGTAGAGTGAGACAGCTTCATGTTCCTCTGTGAGAGAGAGAAAGCTTCATGTTCCTCTGTGAGAGACAGGCAACTTCCTGTACCTCTGTAGAGACAGAGAGAGAGAGCTTCATGTTCCTCTGTAGAGAGAGAGAGAGGGGTTTACGTTCCTCTGTGAGATAGAGACAGCTTCATATTCATCTGTAGAGAGAGAGACAGCTTCATGTTCCTCTGTGAGAGAAAGACAGCTTCATGTTCCTTTGTGTGAGAGAGACAGCTTCATGTTCCTCTGTGAGAGATAGATCACTTCATGTCCTCTGTGAGAGAGACAGCTGCATGTTCATCTGTAGAGAGAGAAATATCTTCATGTACCTCTTAGAGAGAGACAGCATCATGTTCCTCTGTGAGAGAGAGACAGCTTCATGTACCTCTGTGAGAGAGAGACAGCTTCATGCTCCTCTGTGAGAGAGAGTCAGCTTCATGTTCCTCTGTAGAGAGATAGATCACTTCATGTTCCTCTGTGAGAGAGACAGCTTCATGTTCATCTGTAGAGAGAGAAATATCTTCATGTACCTCTTAGAGAGAGACAGCATCATGTTCCTCTGTGAGAGAGAGACAGCTTCATGTACCTCTGTGAGAGAGAGACAGCTTCATGCTCCTCTGTAGAGAGATAGACAGCTTCATGTTCCTCTGTAGATAGAGAAAATGCTTCATGTTCCTCTGTAGAGAGAGAGACAGCTTCATTTTCCTCTTTAGAGAGAGAGACAGCTTCATTTTCCTCTGTATAGAGAGGCAGCTTCATGTTCCTCTGTAGAGAAATAGATCACTTCATGTTCCTCTGTGAGAGAGACAGCTTCATGTTCCTCTGTAGACAGAAAAACAGCTTCATGTTCCTTTGTAGAGAGAGAGAGACAGCTTCATTTTCCTCTGTTGATAGAGAGAGACAGCGTCATGTTGCTCTGTGAGAGAGAGACAGCTTCATGTTCCTCTGTGAGGAAGAGACAGCTTCATGTACCTCTGTAGAGAGAGCTAGACAGCTTCATGTTCCTCTATGTAGAGAGAGACACTTAATTTTCCTCTTTGAGAGAGAGACAGCGTCTTGTTGCTCTGTGAGAGAGAGACAGGTTCATGTTCCTCTGTAGACAGAGAGATCACTTTATGTTCCTCTGTGAGAGAGAGACCGCTTCATGTTCCTCCATAGAGAGAGAGACAGCTTGATGTTCCTCTGTGAGAGAGAGACAGCTTCATGTCCCTCTGTAGAGAGATAGATCGATATATGTGCCTCTGTGAGAGAGAGACAGCTTCATGTTCATCTTTGTAGAGAGAGACACTTCATGTTCCTCTGTTGAGAGAGAGACAGCTTCATGTTCCTCTGTAGAGAGAGCGAGAAAGCTTCATGTTCCTTTTTGAGAGAGAGGCAGCTTCATGTTCCTCTGTGAGAGACAGGCAACTTCATGTACATCTGTAGAGAGAGAGAGACAGCTTCATGTTCCTCTGTGAGAGACAGGCAACTTCATGTACATCTGTGGAGAGAGAGAGAGAGCTTCATGTTCATCTGTAGAGAGAGAGACAGCTTCATGTTCATCCGTATGGAGAGAGACATCTTCATATTCTTCTGTGAGAGAGAGACAGCTTCATGTTCCTCTGTGAGAGACAGGCAACTTCATGTACCTCTGTAGAGAGAGAGAGAGAGCTTCATGTTCCTCTGTAGAGAGAGAGAGAGATCGCTTCATGTTCCTCTGTGAGAGAGAGACAGCTTCATGTTCCTCTGTAGAGAGATAGATCACTTCATGTTCCTCTGTGAGAGAGACAGCTTCATGTTCAACTGTAGAGAGAGAAACATCTTCATGTACCTCTGTGAGAGAGACAGCTCCATGTTCATCTGTAGAGAGAGAGACAGCTTTATGTTCCTCTGTGAGATAGATACAGCTTCATATTCATCTGTAGAGAGAGAGACAGCTTCATGTTCCTCTGTAGATAGAGAGAGACAGCTTCATGTACTTCTCTGAGACAGAGAGACAGCTTCATGTTCATCCGTGAGAGAGAGACAGCTTCACGTTAATCTATGAGAGAGAGACAGCTTCATGTCCCTCTGTAGAGATAGAGAGACAGCTTCATGTTCCTCTGGGAGAGAGAATGATCGCTTCATGTTCATCTGTAGAGAGAGAAAATGCTTCATGTACCTCTGTGAGAGAGACAGCTTCATGTTCCTTTGTAAGAGAGAGATAGCTTCACATTCCTCTGTAGAGTGAGACAGCTTCATGTTCATCTGTAGAGAGAGAGACATCTTCATGTTCCTCTGTGAGAGAGATTTTTTTAGATTTTTCAAAAACACTTTATTTACATATTCTTAAAACAAACAGTTTACTCATAAAGTGTAACGAAAAATCATATTATCATATCAAAAAATATACATTTATAAATAACAACTCTATATATATATATAAAAATTATCCAATAAAAACCTGTGCAAAGTGTAAACATTCATTGTTCACAGTGCAGATAATATTTTTAAAACACCAACGTTTTTTAAAAGTGTCGAGATCCCCGGTATGTTTGTGAAACCTAAAATCGAGCCAGAGTCTTGCCCTGATATTGCAGAGCCACACTGTCTTGGCCTCCTGCCCCTCTCTGTTCTCAACTCTGTTTTTCTTGCTGATGTAGATGGCCATTTTTGCCTCTCCCGAGGGGAAATTTAGGAGCTGCCACTTTTCTTTGTTATCTTTTTTGTAGGCAACTCCCATGATAAAAACACTCTCGGTAAAAACTACGTTAAAAAGACTAAAAACCAATGTTAAAAGAGAGAAAAACTCTGTGAGTCTCTTACACTCAGTAAAAACATGGAATACAGTCTCACGTAAGTTGCAGAAAGGGCATTTGTTAAAAACAGCAGGATTAATGACGGAGATAAAAGCGTTACAAGCGACGGCACCATGTAAAATCCTCCACTGGAGGTCGGCTGTCCGCTTTTTGAGGGGAGGTTTGTAAAAAGACCCCCACTGTGGGCTTGGTCCACTTCCTGAACCCAGTCTGTTACTCCACACAGTGGAGGGTCTGCTGCACAGGCCTTTCTTGTGGATGCTTTTTACACAGTTCATATATAGAGTCTTTTTGTCGGCTCTGTGCAGCGTCAGTCCTGCCGGGTTGGTGACCTTGAGCAGGGGACCGGTCAGTACTCCCAGCCCTGGGCTCAGGTTGATCTCTGGAAAAGGGTCTGCTGGGTCTGGAGAAGCCTTCCCGTCACTGTAGTCTTTTATTAATCTCTTCTCCTTCCCCGATAGCCTCTGGCTCCACAGCTCCAGAATCCTCTCAGCCACTCGAACGGAGGTCAGACCCAGCAGCAAGCCCAGGGCTCGGGCATCACTCAGCGCCGGCCCCACTGCATCCACCAGTTGCTGCAAGCACAGGGTTTTGGACCTGCAGAGCGCCACCATCAGGCTGGGTGTGCTGCTGCTGCTGACGTCCAGCCTGGCTCTGTAAATCAAAGGCTCCTTCAACAACCAGTGCAGAGAGTCCGACATTGGACACCTTTTATGATTAAAAAGGGCCCAAGACTTAAAACCACCCTGATAAAAAGGAGGCAGCCCATTTAACTTAAAAAAATTAGAATCAGTTAAAAACAGAGCAGCATCCAGCCCCAGGTTATTTACACGTCTGAGAATGCAGCTGGTCACATCTCTCCACACCAAATCAACCGGGCCGGTAAGATATTTTTGTAAAAACTGAAGTCTAAAAGTGGCTGTTCGGCTGGCTAGGTGGACAAGGCCCTGTCCCCCCTCCTCTCTGGATAAAAACAGCACCCCCTGTGGCACCCAGTGTAGACCATCCCAAAAGAAATCTACCATTTATTTCTGTAGTTTTGCTAAAAGGCCTGAGGGAGGGTCTACACAGGTTAGACGGTGCCACAATTGGGATGCTACAAGGTTGTTTAAAACCAAAACCCTACCTTTAAAAGACATCTGAGGGAGCAGCCACTTCCACTTGGAAAGCTTTCCCTGAATCTTTTCTGTGACGTTCTCCCAGTTCTTCTGGACAATAATTTCTTTTCCTAAAAACACGCCGAGATATTTCAGGCCGTCAGTTCTCCAGGTGAGGCTCTGGGGAAGAACTGGGAGACCGCCACGCCACTCCCCGACAGCGAGGGCCTCACTTTTCTTCCAATTTACCTTCGCCGCCGATGTTACACTAAAACTATCTACTATATCTGTTAAAATGTCCGCATCTCTCTGGCTTTTAATAAAAACAATAATATCATCTGCGAATGCGGATAAAACAAATCTGCTATTAAAACCAGGTAAAACCAGACCTTGTAGGTTGGAGCGTATTTTGCAGAGGAGAGGTTCCAGGGAGAGCGCATAGAGCATCCCCGACAGAGCACAGCCCTGCCGGACCCCTCTACACACTCTAAAAGGAGCACACAGAGTACCATTAAACTTCAGCACACTCTCAACTTCACTGTACAACACCTTGATCTTGCCTATGAAACCAGCGCTGAACCCAAACTTCTCCATTACTTTCCAGGGGAAGTTGTGTTCAACGCGGTCAAAAGCCTTTTCCTGGTCTAGAGAAATCAGACCAGTATCAAAGCCCAATGAGCTGGAGACCTCCAAAACATCTCGAATTAGGTAGACATTGTCTACCATGGACCTGCCGGGCACACAGTAGGTCTGGTCCCGGTGGATGACCTGCTCCATAGCCCCCCCCAGCCTGGTGGCCAGAGCCTTGGACAGAAGCTTGTAATCCACACACAGCAAAGACACAGGGCGCCAGTTTCCGATGTCCTGCAGGTTTCCTTTCTTGGGCAGGAGCGTTATCACGGCCCTGCGGCAGGACATCGGCATGGAACCAGAGGCCAGACTCTCGTTAAAAACATCTAAAAGATCTGTTGCTAAAATGTCCCAATATGCTTTAAAAAACTCAACAGTGAGGCCGTCGATGCCGGGAGCCCGCCGTCCTTGCATTTTTTGCAGAGCAGCCTGTAGCTCCCGTGTGGTCAACGGCCCCTCCAGCTGTGAGTTGGTTTGCTCTGCTACCTGCGGTAGTCCCCCTAAAAACCCCTCTAAAAAAGTTTCCTCCCCCACATACTCACTTGAGTATAGGGAGGAATAAAAACTCACAGCCCGTGTTCTGATCTGGCTTGGTTCCGTTATCTCTTGCCCTGTGACTGAGAGCAGTGAGTGGATTACCCTCTTCTGTCCGTTCTTCTTCTCCAGGCCGAAGAAGAAACTGGATGGAGCATCCATTTCGGTGGCATTTTGGAACCGGGACCGGACCAGTGCGCCCTGGACTTTAACGTCTAGCAGGTCGGCTAATGCCATTTTTTTTACTTTGAGGATTTCAATATATCATCGATCTCCTGTGGACTCACTTATTTGTTCTAGTTCCACTATATCACCCTCCAGGTCTTTCATAGATCTGGTGATGTCATGTGTGACATTGAGGGTGTGCTGCTGACAAAGCATTTTAATTTCAGTCTTACCATGGTCCCACCACTGCCTAAGACTGTTAAAATCACTCTTCCTCTGCCTAAAAACACTCCAGAAATAAACAAAAGCTTCTCTAAAATTTTTATCAAATGTTAAAACTGAGTTAAAGTGCCAGTACGCGCTTCTTGGCAACACATTTCTAATAAAAACATTACATAAAAGCAAAGAGTGATCTGTAAAACCAACAGGTATAATATTACACATTTTAAAAATGTTAAAATGATGTTTAAAACAATAAATACGATCTAACCTGGCAGAGGAAATCCTATTCCCTCTGCAATGGGACCATGTGTATTGTTTAGCCTCTGCGTTCATCCTCCTCCATACATCCACCAGACCATGAGAGCGGACCAGCTGCCTCAGAACATGCTGGGACGCTGGATGCGGCTCTGCGTGGTTCCGATCTAAAAAAGCATTTTCTGTACAGTTAAAATCCCCCCCCAAGAATAAAAAATCCTCCGAGGCACAGCTATTTAAAACATCATTAATTTTTTGTAAAAACAACTTCCTCTCTGCATCGATTGTTGGGGCATACACATTTATAAAAACAGCATTAAAAAGGTCAAACCGGGCTTTTACTAAAAGCAACCTCCCCTCGATAAAATGCTCGACCTCCAGTGAGACTGGAGTAAAAGATTTGGAGAAGAGGAAGCCCACTCCTCCACTAAGAGATGTGTTGTGGCTTAAAATGACTTCCCCTTCCCACTCCCTCCTCCAGTCTATCTCGTTAGAGCCGTCGCTGTGCGTCTCCTGTAAAAAAAGGACATCAATGTGTTTTAATTTTGCAGTTTCATAAATTTGTGTCCTTTTTTTAAAAACTCTGGCTCCGTTCACATTTAAAACACCCACTTTAAAAGTATCCATGGCTGAGATGTTAAAATAAGAAAAAATAAAAACAAATTAATTAATTAAGACCCCCATCATCACTATTTATTTGTTTTTTTACTTTAAGCACAAGTTTTTTTAATCTATACACCTCCTGCTCAATGAGGCCAGACTCTTTTTGGCTCAACTGGAATCTGCTTGAGCTAATAAAAACGAGTAAATCCGGGAAGTAATCCTCCACTTTTACTCCGTGTTGGTTTTTTGTTTGTTGGAGAAAAACTTTCAACATTTCAACTGAGTACATTTTTGTTTTCTGGCTGTTGCTCAGAGTAAAACCAGGGATGTCGCTGCTGTCTGACACACACTCCTCTTCACTAGCACTGTCTTCTGCCTGTCCCTGCTTCCTGCCTGTCTGTCCTTCCTCCCCGACTTTACTATTCTTGGCATCACTGGATGCACTCTGACTTGTCTTTTTCCGTTTTGTGGCAGGTTTTGTTTTTTTAACCTCTTCCTCCATCTCTGCCTCTTCTACCTGCTCACTCCACGGAATCTGTATTTTTTCTGTCCTCTCTCCTTCTACACCACCCATTTCCTCAACTACATCGCCCGCTTCCTTTTCCTCTTCTGCCCTTACCTCACTCACCCCCTCTGCCTCCTTTACCTCTTCTACTCCTACTTCACTCACCTCCTCTGCACCCCCCCCTCTTTTGCTACATCACTTACCTCCTTTAAATCTTCTACTCTCATCTCTCCAACCTCCTCTGTAGAGATAGAGACAGCTTCATGTTCATGTGTGAGATAGAGAGAGCTTCATGTTCCTCTGTAGAGAGAGAGAGAGAGAGAGAGATCACTTCATGTTCCTCTGTGAGAGAGACAGCTTCATGTTCATCTGTAGTGAGAGAAACATCTTCATGTACCTCTGTGAGAGAGACACCATCATGTTCCTCTGTGGAGAGAGAGACAGCTTTATGTTCCTCTGTGAGATAGAGACAGCTTCATATTCATCTGTAGAGAGAGAGACAGTTTCATGTTCCTCTGTGAGAGAAAAACAGCTTCATGTTCCTTTGTGTGAGAGATCGCTTCATGTTCCTCTGTGAGAGAGAGACAGCTTCATGTTCCTCTGTAGAGAGAGAGAGACAGCTTCATGTACCTCTGTGAGAGAGAGACAGCTTCATGTTCATCTGTGAGAGAGAGACAGCTTCATGTTAATCTATGAGAGAGAGACAGCTTCATGTCCCTCTGTAGAGATAGAGAGACAGCTTCATGTTCCTCTGTGAGAGAGAATGATCGCTTCATGTTCCTCTGTGAGAGAGAGACAGCTTCATGTTCCTCTATAGAGAGAGAGAGACAGCTTCATGTACCTCTGTGAGAGAGAGACAGCTTCATGTTCATCTGTGAGAGAGAGACATTTTTGTGTCCCTTTGTAGAGAGAGAGAGACAGCTTCATGTTCCTCTGTGTAGACAGAGACACTTCATGTACCTCTGTGAGAGAGAGACAGCTTCATGTCCCTCTGTAGAGAGAGAGAGAGAGACAGCTTCATGCCCCTCTGTAGAGAAAGAAAGACAGCTTCATGTTCATCTGTGAGAGAGAGACAGCTTCTTGTTCCTCTGTTGAGAGAGAGACAGCTTCATGTTCCTCTGTGTGTGAGAGAGAGAGAGAGAGAGAGAGAGAGAGAGAGAGAGCGAGAGAGAGAGAGAAAGATAGATAGAGACAGCTTCATGCTCCTCTGTAGAGAGAGAGACAGCTTCATGTTCCTCTGTAGAGAGAGAGAGACAGCGTCATGTTGCTCTATGTGAGAGAGTCAGGTTCATGTTCATCTGTAGAGAGAGAGAGACAGCGTCATGTTGCTCTGTGTGATAGAGACAGCTTCATGCTCCTCTGTAGAGAGAGAGACAGCTTCATGTCCCTCTGTACAGAGATAGATCGACATATGTTCCTCTGTGAGAGAGAGACAGCTTCATGTTCATCTGCGTAGAGAGAGACACTTCATGTTCCTCTGTGGAGAGAGAGAGACAGCTTCATGTTCATCTGTGTGATAGAGACAGCTTCATGTTCCTCTGTAGAGAGAGAGACCGCTTCATGTTCCTCTGTGTGAGAGAGAGAGAGAGACCGCTTCATGTTCCTCTGTGTGAGAGAGAGAGACAGCTTCATGTTCCTCTGTAGAGAGACAGATTGATTCATGTTCCTCTCTGAGAGAGAGAGACAGCTTCATGTTCCTCTGTGAGAGACAGACAGCTTTGTGTTCCTCTGCAGAGAGAGAGACAGCTTCATGTTCCTCTGTGTGAGAGAGACAGCTTCATGTTCCTCTTTATAGAGAGAGACAGCTTCATTTTCCTCTCTGAGAGAGAGACAGCTTCATGTTCCTCTGTTTAGAGAGAGACATTTCATGTTCCTCTGTGAGAGATAGACAGCTTCATGTCCCTCTGTGGAGAGAGAGATAGCTTCATGTTCCTCTGTGAGAGAGACAGCTTAATTTTCCTCTATCAGAGAGAGACTGCTGCATGTTGCTCTGTGAGAGAGAGACAGTCAGGATATGACCTGTCCCCACCACACAGACACCATCACAAAGAAGAGTGCTTTCACAAGTATGGCAGAATACTGGATGGTGTACTAAAAAGTTGAGTGTAATGCTGGACACTTTTCCCCTTCAAAGGTCGCCATCTTAGCTACGTAGTGGAAGCGGAGGGAACACCAGAATACAATAAATACAATTGTCAAACAAGCCAGCGGATATTCTGGCAGGCAACAATCGCGGTCAGTTTGTAGGTTACATTTAATACTCTTCATAATTCAACATACACTATGATAGATTACAACTATGTTACTTTACTACATCTTACATTAACGCAGTGATTCCCAAACTTGTGTCATGCCCCCTTTGGCAACCAAAAAGTACAGGTTACGACACCCTCTGTCCTTAGACCCTCGCATCGCACAAGGAAAAACTTCCTAAAAGAAACCCCAAAATTAAAGGGTGAAAAATGGAAGAAACCTCAGGGAGAGCAACTGAGGAGGGATCCCTCTCCCAGGACGGACAGACGTGCAATAGATGTCGTGTGTACAGGATAAACAACATAGTACAAATACAACATTTGACAGAAATTATGTTGTGTTGGAAAAAAAAAAGAGAAAGTATGGATGAACCCAGGAAGATGGCAAAAGAACATTGAAGCATTTGAAATTGGAAATTTGCCATTACAATATCATTTCACCTAAAGACGAAGTGTCTTGGTTTTTTCCAATGGTGTTTTATGCCTGGCGACATCCATGGCAGGAGGCATTATGTTTTCGGATTGTCCGTACAAACGGACGTCCGTTCATCCGTCCCATTCTCGTGAACGCGATGTCTTAAAAACATCTGGAGGGAATTTCTTTAAATTTGGCACAAACTTCTTCTTGGACTTAAGGATGAACTGATTGGAATGTGTTGGTCATTAAAAAAGAAAGTGGTGGTCAAAGGTCAACTAACTCAAGAATTCATATACTAATTATGACAATTTCACACAAATGCCTAATAGGATAAAATTATGAAGACATGACATTTTGGGACGTAAACTGCCAATGGGCTGGTTGGCGGGGCATATAATTGGGACGAGGTATTTCTAGATTGTACTTTCACCTGCCCTAGTAAAGAGTACATGTTGGATCAGCCATCAGAGCCATGAAGACCATCCTTCTTCCATTGTACACCCAAGTACTTTTTATGTCTGAGCCTAACCAAGCCTTAACCATAGAGGTGTCAGATCATAAACAGCAATATGAATTATTTTAGTAACAGTTTAGGAAGGCACTAAAGAGAAACAATGTCCCGACAATGAGGGCATCAGATCGAAAAATGCTGACATGGGTGGTCTTGGAAGGTAATAAAAAACAATGTATTTTGTCATTACATTTGGAGGTCTTGTTGTGTACTGAGAATGGCTTACTTCTGGGCACTGCCCTTTGTTACGACAGATCCTTGTTTATGAGGGCCCATTATTCCGAATACTCAATATTCTGAAAAATGTCCCATTGGACCGAAAATACACACTCTCACTGCAACAAGCAGAGCACATGGCTATGCAGAATGACGTCATCTGACCTTTAAAAAAAAATTAAATGTCACTTTTCTCTTTTTCATGTTTCTCTAATTCACGTCTTTCTACTCAACCCCTGTGTGGTGCTTTGGAGTTAGAGCTCCTCGTCCACTAATCGGAAGATCGGTGGTTTGATCCCCAGCCCCTCCAGTCCACATGTCGAAGTGTCCTTGGTCGATATAATGAACCCCTAAATGGCTCCCGGATGCACAGCCATCTGTGTTTGAGTGAGTGTGAATGAGCATTAGATTAGGTGATAGTCAGTTTGGCACCTTGTATGGCAGCCCTGCCATCAGTGTATGAATGTGTGTGTGTGAATGGGTAAATGTTGGCATGTAGTGTAAAAGCGATGTGATTGATCGGAAGATACAAAAGAGCAAAAAAAATGTAATTAAAAAGTCCATTTACCCTTTACCATGTTCCTCTCCTTTCCATCCATCTCCATACACTCCCTCTTCCCTTCCTTCTGACACACTCTCTGTCCCCGTGTATTGGTGCAATGTCAAAACAAACACGGGTCTCTCCAGGTTGACTTTGCCTTATCCTGTCCATGCGTGTACTTTGTATGTGTGTACTTTGTGTGCATGTGTCTTCTCCTCTATCACTCTCATACGGCAAAGAGCTCCGTAGCTCCTTAGTCAGCATGTTAACTTAATTAACTGAGTGTGTGTATGAATGTGTGTGTGTGTGTGTGTGTGTGTGTGTGTGTGTGTGTGTGTGTGTGTGTGTGTTTACATGTGCTAATGCATTGTCCATCTCTGTGAAGGTTTGTGCAAAGGTCTGTGTTTGTGGAAGTGGGTGTGTGTGCTCGTGAGGGGCGTCTGTGAAGGAGAGTACATGTGTTAATGGAGGTGAGCATGTGACTGCTCATGAGAACAAACAGCCACGTCATTTCTAGTTACAAAAGAAAGAGGTGTAAGAGGAGAAAGCAGGAGAGAACGTTTGTCACAGGCATCGTTAGAGAAGGAACTGATTCATAAAATAATACATAATAATGATATTGAATTTATAAATAGTGAATGATGCAAATAGTTAAATTATATGATTTGTAGCATTTTAATTAAAGAAGTAGAAAACAAAGTGGAGACACATTTGGCCTTGCTGCAAATTAATAAGATATTGTTGAAATTTACGTAATTATTTAAATAAGGGCTATTTAAGAGTTTGTACTGGGAAGTTGATTTACCTAACAAAGAAAAACTATCCTCTAATTTACAAAAGTCTCTTTCCGGATGTAGGTGTATGAGGAAAAGTATTTTTGTGCTCAATGGCATCATGTGACGGACCTGGAAGTTATAGTTCAACAGTTTGGCCACTATGTCAAATTGGTTTCAAAGCTGCTCTGGGGGCTGGGCTATCCCTTCTGAACTAGTTAAATATTATGATAAAATACTTTTTGTCTGTCAAATATCTCTGTCACCTCCGTCAAAGGTCAAGATGGCTGTAACACACAGAGCTACGGTTAGGATTAAAAACTGCATCAATATCCCTTCATCTCGACATAAAAGTCAAAGTCAGCACTTTGACAGGTGGACAATTCTTACAAGCAGTGCAAGTAGCAATTCCCATTTCAGTTAAAGTCAAAAGCCAACCAACACATTGGTAAAGAGCCTACTACAAACACATGTACAAGTTAAATGTTTGGTGTATATGGGGTGGAAGCCCATCCAGGGCTACATATTTGAGTGACAGTAAGTTTTACAGTAGTCTTTTTTATCTCTGCTTCTGAATCGTAACATGTCAGTGTCATCATACATATGAAAAGGATGTCGTCTTAGCTCCTTGTGAACTTTGACCTTGGATATTTTTAGGACATGAACATTTTGATAAACTGTGTTTATTCTTAAGTGAGTAGGAATAAATACAATATACAACTATATCTACCCATAGTGCCCTCCCTCAAGCAATGAATCCACCAATAGAAGCCTCCAGAGTGGATGTGTCAGGGCTGCATCACCCCAAATCAAAATAAATAAATAGCTTTCCATAAGCTCCGACTGCCGGCCAAACAGCCGACCTCTGTGAGTGCACGCTCAGCTGCGAGGTTGTGTCCTACTCGAGACTCGACTCGGCGGAAAAGCAGCGATTGCACAGTAAGCATTAAAAAGCCCACTGAAAGCGATGTATTTCACATATATGCCACACAGACGTTTATGGCCTTCTTCAAATTATCTTTATTCATTGCAAACACACTAAAAAGGGCAATGTGGTCAAAGTAACAGGACTGTCATTTAAGGAAAACTCAATATTTCTTTGCCAAAATAAATTTGATGTAATGGAACTTCCAGCGGTAATATTTATCACATCCGAGTAATTATCTACTGCTTTGTGTGTAACAAAGTGAATGTTCATTCTTAAATATACCATCAGTGTGGATTATATCAATGGAGAAGAAAAGGGAGTGAAGGTGTTATTGGATTAAAAAATAATAATAAGGTCTAATGAATCTTAATTACAAGTAAATAACTTGATAATCAGGAAAAGGCATGGTTTTAAATATGAATAGATATTTACACACTGTAAGAAGCATGATTCTCTTTTACAATTATTCACTACATGTTAACAATCTGTTAGGCAAACTCATTCAAATATACAACAATGAAGATCAGTGTATATGATGGAATAGTTTTTATTTACATTTTTATCATTTATCAGACGCTCTTATCAAGAGAGACTTACAGTGAACTAACTACAGGGACAGTCTCCCTGGAGCAGCTCAATGTTAAGTACCTTGCTCAGAGTTACAATGGTGGCAGCCCTGGTAGTGAACTCACAACCTGGAAACCGCTAGACCACCACCCATAGTGGCATTAAAATGTGTCAAAGGCAAACAAATTGCTGGTTGTTTTTCCCTGCTGGCTGGATGCTCCATGACCTTGTGATGATCCCTGATTACTGTACACAGAACAACCAGCCTGTACTTGTTTGAAGACAACATCAGATAAAAACATAATATGTGCGCATTATAGCTTACAGTCCTGAAGAACACTCATATTAACACTAGTTGTTGGTGACCAACCAACATCTCTTACTGCCCCCCCCCCCATTCAAAGCAGTCTAGAACCGGGCCGATCATCTGTTGAATCCACTGTTTGCGTGCTTCAATACTGAAACAAGACCGATGTAAGAGAGAGAAAGATATTTTCCCCTTTCTTTTAATTCTAGGAGTAACAGAAAAATGACGTCATTCATCTATTATACATCACTGTACATCTTTATACATTATAAATTAATGTATGCATACTGTTGCTAGACATGTACATTCAGTATTTCTGACAAGGTCCCAAGTTGAATGTGTTTTTCTGTCGGACACCGGCTGTGTTGGCGCTGTCTGTGGTGCTGAAGGCTGAGGAGAGCAGCTCTCCTTCCCTCAGTACAGGAGTGATGAGGAAAGCCTTTTTGTCTGGTCCGCTTTCAGCACCGCGAACAGCGCCAACACAGCATGTCTGCTGCATTGTGTTCCGAAATAATAAAACATGTCCTGTGCAAAAAAATTGCTCACAATTTATTGGATGGCAAAATGTGGAGAAAGAAAGAAAAACAAACAAAAATGTTTATGAATTCCTTAGTTGCCATTTTAGTAGGTATACCAAGCTAAAACTAATGCAGTCAAATACAAGGTCCTGCATACATCCTCCCTTCACGGAGGCTTTTGTTGAAAACCTTCAGTTGTTGATTCAACTGAGGGATCGTTTTGGACGAAGTTGTTTTTAGTGCTGTGAATGGTATTGCGTTAAACTGACAGGTGCTGTTGTGTCCATCCCATTCATATTATTATATATATTATTCAGATTGTATAGTAAATAACAGAAACATCTCTCTATTATACTAACTATTCAAATATACCGATGTTCAACAGAATAATACATGTAGCCTAGATTTGAAGAAATGATGCCCTGAGTAGTGTCTGTAGGTATTCATGTTCGGTTTCATCTAGCCCCAATAACCTTCACCAATAACATATGGTGTATACAGCCTGACAGTCGAGACCCAGGGTGAAAAAGCTCCCTTGGCAGTCTCTGCGCCTCGTTTAGTTGATTGCTCTGCATGCACTTTATTAACTGAAGGTGACTCAGTTTATACCAGCTCAGATCTTCTTACATCTATGTTTTGTCAGAGAACAATGTTCAGAGAGACGAGTAGGAAAATAGACTTTAAACAAAATAAATAGGATTTTGAGAAGAGAGGGGGACATGTCCCTAGTGAAAATGATGCCCTTGCCACAAACAACATCCTCCAAAATGGTCACACAGTTGAATCAACACCTCTCTAAAACTGAACATTACAGTATCCATGCCGGGAGGATTTACTGCAGGGCTGTTGTATTAGACTGCATTAGTTTTAGCTAAGTGTACCTAATAAACTGGCTGAGTGGACATCCCTTCTCTGTCCAATTTAGCTAATTATTTTGATGATCATGTTATAGAATGTTTTCAATATAAGTAGTATAATTTAGAATGCATCAAATGGTTTGCACATAATTAGCCTAAATGATATACACAATACAGAAAACAACACATGCATCATTTCTATCTGTCTACCTGATTTGTTATCAATGTATGTAATGTCAAAGCTGAACATGCTTACAAGAGTAGACTCGAGGGCACGGTAAAATGTGTGTGTGTGTGTGTGTGTGTGTGTGTGTGTGTGTGTGTGTGTGTGTGTGTGTGTGTGTGTGTGTGTGTGTGTGCGTGCATGTGTGTTTCAGTGACGTTGTAGTGGACCCTATACAGCAGAGCACAGTGCTGCAGACTGTTCTCAACAGACCAACACAGCACATTACCTCTGCACTAGTGGGAGAGAGGGGGGAGGGGGGGACAAGCAGTAGAGATGATAAGGGGAGGTGGAGAGAGGAATGGAGAGAATACACCGTGTGAGAGAAAAAGAGCGAGAGAGAGAGAGAGAGAGAGAAAATGGGAGAGCACTAATGATCTGACAGTCTGCAGTCTTTTCCCCCCATTTTGTGGAGCTCAGCAAATACTCGTTCTGCTTCTGCTCTCCCTCCCTCACTCTCTCTCTCTCTCTCTCCCTCACTATCTCTCTCTCTCTCTCTCTCTCTCTCTCTTTCTCTCTCTCTCTTGCTGGTGGTAGAGGGACTATCTTGGAAAGGAAAAGGGAGAGAGAGGGAATGGGCGGTGGGCGTGAAACACTCTATCATACCCCTCCTGCTCTGCTCTAATTGTGCCAAGTGTTTTAGTAGATTGAAAGACAGTGTGGAGGAAGGGAGTGATGCAGCAGAGAGAGAGAGAGAGAGAGAGAGAGAGAGAGAGAGAGAGGGGAGGGGGGAGAGGGAGAGAGGGAGAGGGGGAGAGGGAGAGAGGGAGAGAGGGAGAGAGGGATAGGACAGATGAGAGCTTTGGTAGAGAATAATCATTTATATGCAGGACACTAAACCAAATCTTAATAGAGTGATGAGGTACTGGCAATCAGTATAATTATTTTAGAGATATTTAACTTTTACATTTACTACATATATGTGATGGATGTTTGTACAACAAAAAATTGAAAATGCTGACACATGATCACATAAATAATTTAACATTTGGAAAGGAACCATATTACAGAGCGAGCAGCTTTAACTGCATTTAAGTGCTAATACTTCTCTCAGGTAAAATTATCCATCCATTTTCTGTATCAACGTATAAGTCCTGAAGAGGTGTTTCCCCAAAAGCCTTTTAATTTAAGACACTTGATCATAGACTATAAGTGTCTCCTTCCCACTCGATGTTTCAAATGTTAGGCAGTACCTCTGCCTGTGGGAGTTGTATAGTTGTTTAAAGCCTTCAGTGTCTGCAGAGGGAGCTGAGGGAAGTCTGATAATGTCCTCAAGTGATGTCACTTGAGTCAGTGTGGAGTCAGATGTACTCTGTGATTCACTTATTCTTAATATTTAGCACAGCTGACGGACTTTAAAGTGTAATTGATTGCTGCCTTGGTTATGACCTCATAACCACGTTCAAGTGGTTGAGTTGAGAGCACCGCTGCCAAGCAACGGCAATATTAATGTTACTGTTGGCGTCTAGAAGCCACTGAGGCTAACAATTCAGCAAGCGAGCGAGTAACATACTGCAGGAAATGCAAAGGCATTATGACAGAGGAAAAAGATGAGGCGGTTGGGAGTATCAGCATTTTCCTCAGACATATTATACAATGACAAAGAAGAACTCTATACGACAAAAATTACAATATGTTATACTATGCACCGAAAAATGAACTTCCGTGACCACCATTTCTGACAACGTCAGCAAACACGTCACATCTCGTGAACTTGGAGCTTTTTGAAGATTCCCACTTCAGAGATCACCAACATCAGTGTTGTACCTGACTGATGCTCTGGTGTCTGAATGAGAGCAAATCCCTGCAGCACGTTCAAAATATGAAGGAAATAGTGAAGCAGAAGAGTAGAGGATAGAGGAGGTATAGTTTTGTTAAACAATATGTGTGATGTTCAGGTGTCCATACTTTCAGACACTTAGATGAGCATTTGAAAAAAAGGACCATCTGGTTTCTGTCTCTCTGCTTCTCACTTCAATACATTTTGCAGTTCAATCCAAGGATGCAGCAGATTGAACAGAAACCCAACGTAAATAGATTGTTCAGTGGCAACGGCAGTTTTGACCTTAATAACCTAAAATGATCCAGTAATATGAATCCAATCAGTCAGTCAATCAGGCAGTCAGTCATTCAGCGGGCAAATCTATTGATTCATAAAATCCGCATCCCACATATTCTCTCTCTCTCTCTCTCTCTCTCTCTCTCTCTCTCTCTCTCTCGCTCTCTATCTCTCTCTCTCTCTCTCTCTCTCTCTCTCTCTCTCTCTCTCTCTCTCTCACACACACACACACACAAACACACACACGCGCTCAGACTCCTCCTTCGTCTCCTCTTTCCTCCTCCTCTCAGTTGGCCCTGCGAGTGACTCCTTGCAGTTGCCGGGACGGTATAACAGTAGCCTACAGAGCGGGGACCGGCGGTGGATGGGGACGGGCAATAGCCGCAACAGCAGCAGCAGTCGGGCACACCGACCGAAGCATGCTCCAGCGTAGCCATGACTTGCTCGGCGTCAGATAGCGAGAAGATCGTGATCAACTGCGGCGGGATCCGACACGAGACCTACCGGAGCACCCTGAAGACGTTGCCGGGGACGCGCTTGTCTTGGCTGACCGAACCCGACGCTTACAGCAACTTCGACTACGACCCCAAGTCCGACGAGTTCTTCTTCGACCGCCACCCGGCCACCTTCGCCTTCATCCTCAACTACTACCGCACCGGCAAGCTCCACTGCCCCAATGATGTGTGTGGGCCGCTCTTCGAGGAGGAGCTCGCCTTCTGGGGCATCGATGAAACGGACGTGGAGGCGTGCTGCTGGATGAACTACCGGCAGCATCGCGATGCAGAGGAAGCCCTGGACAGCTTCGAGCAGCCCGAGCCGGACGCACCCGATGATGACCCGGCGCTCACCGGCGGGGCGGACGGCGACCTGAAGCGGCTGTGCATGCAGGAGGACGGCCGCAGGACGACATGGTGGGACGTGGTGCGGCCCAACATGTGGGCGCTGTTCGAGGACCCGTACTCCTCCAAATACGCCCGGGTAAGTGGCTGGACAAGTGTCTTTCCTATCCTATACTACACAACTATCTTTTCCCGTTTCTTTGCGTTTTTGCACCTTTATTATTAATGGAGTTCGTGTTATTTCTTTCTTTCTTTACTATCTGGCGCTGCGCTAACATATCCACGTTCGGCACAGTTTTGGCCATTGCGCATTGTTGCGCGTAAAGTTGTCCCTAAACTGTTTTGGAGGAGTGGGAGGATTTCAAATTCACTGCAGTGTGTTCTCTTCTCCTCTGCTGTTCTTTCCTTTTCATCTCTCCCATTGATATCATTGTTTGTGGAGATTTGGCCACTGCTGATGCCCATTTGTCAGTACGCATCAGTCCACCCTTCTCTCTTTCTGCCTATCTCTTCAGTGTCTACATGTGTGTGTGTCAAATTATTTCTCTGGCAAAATACTGAACAGTGTTAATATGATTTAACCTAATTAGGCATGTCAATAATTTGGGACCCAGTTCTCTCCACTATCAGTCCAAATTGGGTTTAAATGGTTCTACAGTCCAACACTCTTAATCACCAAGTAACTGAAAGTGAAAATCCAGATGTTGATGAGTCCTGCTTCCATCATCTGCTCTCTCCTATCTGATACGCTATTGGTGAAAAAAAAACTTGATACAATCATGTAAGCAGCAGCAGTGTGCGTGTGCGTGTGTGTGTGCTCACATGCACATGAATGCTGTTTACTGATACCTGGAAGGTGATGGTGAATGCATTTATACCTTTAAGTGTTGGTGTGTGTGTGGCTAGATGATGGGGCAAAGACTGTTCCACTGTAAACCTGTGCTCCTCCTCTGTAGTGAACACACATCCTATCAGTCCATATTGGAGCGTGACAAAAATGATTCAAATGTAATTGTTAGCTGCTATATATTAAAGCTGGTTAGAATTGTGCATCAACTACCCTACACTGCTTTACAGCACAGAGGTGAGCTTTTTAAGGCTCAAAAGAGAAGAGCATTCGAGCAGTATTCTGATGGAAATACGAGGAAAGTTGTTTGAGGAATGTTTTAAAGGATCCAATGAAGCTGAAACATAAAGTGTACAGGTGTTGTCTTTGACCATCCCTAAAAATCTGTTAACATTCGATCATTCTGTCGGTGACAAATTACGTCCAACACAAATGCAGAACATAGTGTTCCCTTCATGGAGCAAAGCGGAGCGTGAGGGTCACGGTGGTGGACGGGTATACCACTTCCATGTGAAAGACTGGAGTTTGTGTCCCGTGGCATCCAACAGTTAAAAGGTATTTACACAGAGTGGGTGTGGGTGATGGTGCGGAGCGTTGGAGTCGCAGTATGAGACGACGCAGGCGGTCAGGGGGGACAAGGGACGGAGACAGATTGACACGTTGACCACAATCGACGACTCTCGGGATCAAACAAGATGGAGTGCCCCCTTTCCCCCCCCCCCCACACACACACACCCGACAATACATATCTAGAAGATCCCGGTGGTCCACAGGCTTAGCAGTTTAAACTTCTAGCTCAAATCCAATCGTCCATGGTTGTGTGTTGATAGTATTAATCGCTGTTGCTCAAAAAATGAATACTATTAGTCCATGACATTGGACATTGGAAGGAATGGAAGATTTCTAGGATGCTTCGATTTCATTTCTACCCTTTTATTACCAATCAGTTATTGATTCAGTCTCTGCAGTCATGTTTTCTCTCTTTTTTTATATTGCTCCATATCTCTAATCTATATGTGAGAACTCAATTTTCGTCTCTTTTCCCTTTTCCCCTCCTCATTTATACTTTCCTCTACCTGTGCGATCAGTCCCCCCTCAACATGTCTCCCTCTTCCTTCCTCTGCTTAATTGTCTCTAAAAATATATGGCCATTTGCAGAGCCAGAAGCCAGTGCTGAGCGTGATCCTTGTGAGGTGTTTTCTGTGGACTCTGGCAAACTCACAGAGACAGCATATTGACGGTGACACACATACTACATGTACACACACACGCACACACACCAGCACATATAGTACTGTAAGGAGGCATGAATACACACCAGCAAATATATGTACATGAAAACCTGTAGATATAAGGAGATACACAAACAACATACACAGCTACACTCACACCATTTCTAAAGCACCTTTAGTCCAACGGGGGTCCACAGACCCCTTGTGGCCTGAGCAGTGAGTTCATGGGAACATTTTGAAAAGATATGTAAATGTAATCCTCAAAATCTATACAAGTATAAGAAGATGCATTCTAGAGAAGCATGTTCCGGCCCATTATCCCCAGAAATTATGTCCAAATTGATTGATACAGCACCTTGTGATGTATGCCCAATGCCAATGTTTAGTGTCAATGCAGGAAGTAGTGTACCCTTTATGTAGCAAGGCGTAAGCATATGGATGGTGTGTAACATGTCTGACTTTCGTGCAGGGGAACGCAGGGGAACGCAGTTTCAACGCTGCGACAAACCTGCAATTTACTTTGGCGTTTTTATTAACGTAACCATGATCCTTCTCTGACCTATTGTAGAAAGCAAAAATGGTAAAAATGTTTAGAAGTGAAGTAAAAACTGTCAAAGTCAAACGCCACACCTGATGCAGATGTTCTTCACAGGCTAAATTAATTAAGTGTGTATTTGTACATCCTTCTCATGTACAGCTGGGGCTGTTGAGTGTTGCCAGTCGGTCTGTGAGGCATGTCAGCTCATCACAAGGGATGCAGTACTCAAAAAGGGATCTCACAGTGAGTTTGGATGGTGTGTGAGTCCACAGCATAAAGGCACTCTGCTTTGTTGCTGCTGCATCTCGTATTCAGCATGCAAGCAGAATCTTCCCTCGTGCAGCTTTTTCAAGCATAAAACTCGACAAGTCAGAAAATTAAAAGGTAGCCTAACAAGCGATCAAAGAACCAAAGGGGGATGACAGTAAAAAAAAAGACAAATTGAACGCTGTGGTGGTGTCATGGTGGGGGGGGTTGGGGGAGCATCAGTATGACAGCTGAGGTGACTTTGAAAGTGTTGCAGTCAATAGTTTCGGTGCCAGCGCGGTGACATAAAGATAGGTTGGAAAGGGTGGAGGGGCAGCAGCGCAGCAGCGTTCAGGTAGGCTGAGGTCAGGCGGCCGGCTCGCTTTTTAGCTGATTAGCTCGGTGGACAAGGACGAGGGTGAAGCCGCTCGTCCCTGCCAGCGTCTCTGCTGGAGAATAATGTTGAATGTTAGAAGAAAGCGATGGAGAATAAATGACTGCCTCGCTGCTTCCATTCATGCATGTGTTCATTAGGAATATGCTACATCTTTGCAAAGGCAGCGCGGCTTTCCATCTCTTTCCGTCTTTCTTTTTCGTCCTGCCCTCTTCTCTTCCACTCTCTGTAGGCTCCAGACCCCCCTCGTTCCTTTTCTCCCCGTCATCACCACTGACAGCTCGTGCTGCTTTATTACCACGATTTCAGAGCTGAGTGCTGGATTGCTTATTATCGCTATTCAGCCCCCCCTCCCCTCGTCCTCTCCCTCCTCTACTCTCCCCCTCCTCTCTCCTTCTCTCCGGCTCTCTGCTTGTGCTATAGCGTAACACTGCAGTCCCCGTAGTAGCTGACTGCGCTGTAGTCTGCTGCAGAGAAGGAGGAGAGAGACATAGAGAGGGGAGGGGAGGGGGTGACACGATGAGAGGTGTTTTTGGTTGGGGGGTATACGGTTAGTTTGAAATGAATTCAGAGCAAGAAGCAGTAGAGGAAGAAGAAACACACGATGTGGGTAACTTTCTGCACCCCCTCGTTTTCGTTCACGTTGCCCCTCTTTTTTCCCTTTACTGCTGAGCTCGGCAGCCTGGGACGCTCGTATCCGTTTATCGATCGGGCCGTACGTCTCAGCTCGCCTCATTCAGGTGGATGTCTCAGCTGAATGGTGTTCCTTTGTAAGCAAAACCTTCCCACACACATCCCCCTTCGCTCTCTCTCTCTCTCTCTCTCTCCATTTCCCTCTTTCTCCCTCTCCTACTCTCTCCCCCTCTGTCTCCCTGTCTCTCTCCATCCCTTCACGCAGCGGGATGCAATGGCAATTCCCAGTTCCTCAAGGAGAGAAATAAAATACCAACACAGAGGCAACACTTACGTGCACTTACTGTACTGCCACACACAACAATTGCGGCACTGTTAATGTCATTTTGACCTCATTCTCAGAGGCTGTGTTGCACATGTGAGTTATTTTTGTTCATCATCATTATACTGTGATGTCATGCTGGAGTGTAACGATTGAGGTCCTGCAGTTATGCAGGCAGAAAATAATCTAAACTTGGTCCTGTCAGCATATATAATACGGACTGCAGTTTCAGGTAAAATCATGTGACCAAAGAAACATTCTGCCTAGCTACACACATACATGTATAAACTGTGAGAGTAGAAGTTAAATTCAATCACATTCCTTTCATGAACATCAAAGGGATTGATGTGGGAAAGATTTTACCTCAGCTAATTTGAAGAAAATATATATTTTTTTAAAAGAAGGAAAATAAACAATCAAACAGGATTACAAATTGGTGTGATGTTGCACAATAATCAGCTAGTGACTTCAGTGCACACTACTAAGTTGTAACACCTTGACACCACGTGTTGCTGTCAACAGTGCTCACAAGAGAGCAGAGAAGTTGAAATAGTTTGCTCAAAGTAATGGATGAATAGTCAAAATAGTTACTGTTAGCTAAGAGTCATCTGTAAATAATAAGTGATGATTAACAATTGAAATAGCCAGTTTATAGTAATGACTAAACAGCTGTAATAGTTATGACATAGTTGGATGGTTTAATATATTACTTAATCAAAAGCAATGGATACATGCTTATGCTACATATTGGTGGAAGTACAAATGCAAACTTGTCTAAAACAATATCCACATTAATAGCATTGAATAGCATCCTCTTAATATCTATTAAAATGATGAGGCATACACCAGCTAAAAAAGGTTGGAGCAGCTGCAGTAGGCTTTTCTGCTTACAGTCTTTATGCTAAGCTAGGCTAACCATTCCCTGACTCCAGCTCTGTATTAACACACATGAGATTGATATATTTGTATGTAAATCCTGAAAAATAAAGCAAAGCAAAGTCCATTACCCAAAATGTTGAACTATTCCTTTAAGAGCTAAGGTGAGACAGGTGGTCAGTGGGTGGAAACTGGCCCTGTTTAGTAACCGCTTCACCCAAAAACAACGACTTAGCCAGTGTTATTTATGGAGCAGGTACATTGCTTCCGACCTTCAGTATGGAGCACAGCGCTAGATGGTAACGTCACTGCAAGATCTTAATACCTCTGCAGTGAAACAATGACAACCAGATGATGATATGTAATGACACACACTTTAGCGCTTTCCAAAATCTTTGCATCTTTTCCTGTCCTGATATTTTTCAGTGTTTTTCTCCTGTTTTTAAAACCTTTAGCACTGCTCTCCCCCCCTCCCTCTCTAGTGGTTTTGTTGGGCTATAGGCAATATATCCACCAGGGTCCCCCTTCCCCCTCTGTGCTTTTCAGGATAATGCTGCGACAGAGCTTTCTTTCTCTATGTGTCGTCCATCGCAAGAGAGACAGATTGAGAGAGAGAAGCGTGAATGTAAGCGGAGAGGGTGCAGAGAGAGAAAGAGAGAAGCCATACTATATTTGATGACATGTCAAGAAATAAAGCGTTTAACCTCTGAGCGATCTCCACTGTCCTCTCGCCTCACGGGGGGTCAATAACACAGAACACAGAACACTCACACACACACACACACACACACACACACACACACACACACACACATATACACACACACTCTGGCTAAACGCAGAGACACACACTCTTGCGCAAAAGCAGCTACTTGGGCATAGAAAAGTAAGCCTCTAGCCTCAACATGTACGGTACATTCACACATGCAGCAGATTATTGCAGAATGATCCGCTGTGACGTGTGTGTGTGTGTGTGTGTGTGTGTGTGTGTGTGTGTGTGTGTGTGTGTGTGTGTGTGTGTGGGTGAATGTGAGTGTGAGTGTGAGGGAGGTGAGAAATGCAGCTGATCTCCTTCTATTTCACCAGCCTGACGTGAACAGCCTTACCTCCTCACTATGCCCCGTGTACTCTCTAAAGACCAGGTAGGGCTTTAAGAAAAGGAGCTGCTCAAATTGCGACAAGAATACTTCCTGAAACCAGTTCAAAACCTCTCAGTACTGTATATCCAGCTTTTTAAAAATGTTTTGTATGTTAACAAATTCTATGAAAAGACCAAAACCAACAAAGTATGCAACCATGTTTCTCGACTTTTCTAACCCTGCCTGTGACATTCAGCCCCAAGCCCATTGGTTCTTACTGAATACATAGCTTTTTTAAATCGTGTGCGAAATGTATAGGTTCTTTTTTTTTTTTAATGGCTCAGGAATTTCCTAAAACAGCTGTCCATTGTAGTTTTTAGTCAATGCTACTTAAACATGGGGAAATAGTGCATTTGTTCGGGACTGTTTTACAGGACATGTCATTGATTTGCTTTAATAGTTTCAGACAACAATGGAGCTTTGTGGCACAGAGGCAGAAGATATACCAAGCTTTGATTTACACACACAATACTTGTTAGTTGGATCAGTTCATTGTTAGTGTTTATCTTATGAGATTTAATGACAAAAATACAAAATATTACCAGTCTTCACCATACATGGGAACCTTCAGTTATTACACTTAATCCATCTCCATGTTTGTGTCCTTGTTTGGACACATAGAAAGTAAGGACAGATAATAGATCTCAATTATCATGATAGGGTTAGGGTTAGGCCACTAAACCGCTTTGTGCAGGGTTAGGGTTTTAGGGTTTTTAGGGTTGAGGCGTGGAAATCGGATACTCTTTACGCCCATTTACCTCCCAACCTCCACGCCTTTATTCCTCTACATAAAGGACACATTAATTGCATTGGCACTGAATTTTGGAATTGGATGTAAGTTTTGTGCTGCAGATTGTCCAGTATATGTTTAGGAATATTTAGCAGCTATATTCTGTGGGACATTACAGATTGTGAGGGCCGGATTGTTTTTATATTATGCATTATTTTTCTCTCAATCATTTCATTTCCTTTGCAACCTTTTCTCATAGCGAAACAAGAATAATGCCTTCCAAAATGATCCATATTAAAGTTTTCTGATCGGCCATTTCTTTGGTTCTTTTAGGCGTTTCATTTCGCATCACAAGATAGGATGCTGTTTTGTTCACCTCCTCTTTATGATTATTTGTGGCAGTATAACATTATATTAAGCATTTGACCAAACTACTGATGTTGTCATATTGTGTGTTTCTATAGGAGGAAATCTAAGGAACAGTTGCTATCAGCTCAGCAGCTGTTATGTGTGCTAAGCTGTATCCTTGTAGTCCTTTAACAGCTAATAACACCATATGCTATGCTTAAGGCTCCTGTTAGCAAATAACAACAACTCCCAAATCAGTTACATGCACATGCCTGGACACATACACCCTCATACACACAGAGCTGAGCAGGTGCTTAATGCTCTCCAGCTGAATGGAGCTGCCACCCGCTGCCAGGAGGTGCTGAAATCAAACCTCCTGTTTACCCACACGTGGCTGGTACAACCAGAGTCGAAAGGGTTAGGGTAGGGTTAGAGGTTAGGGTATCGCAGAATGAGTACAACAAACAAAATGGAAGCCCCTCTGCAAAACATTATAAAAAACTAGGAATCTTTTTATATTTTCTGATCAAGTCAAATTTATGGCCAAAGGTCAGTTATACTAAATGTGTGATTTGTAAATGTAAGCATTCAAACATACTTAACTAATATGGCGACAACGTACAGGCTTACAGAGCTGCTAGCCTGACTGTAAATTCTTACTGATTCCTAACTTTTCGTTATTTGGTAATTATTCAAGCAGGAAATTGTTTTTACTTTACAAAAAAAGTACAAAACAGCATTAGTACACTCAAAGATAAAGTATCCCCAAGGGATTCCCCAGAGCATCTTTGAAGGACTTTAGCGTGTTATAAGCAACATTGAAGAAAATGTTTCTCAGATTGATAACAATCTAAAATATTGAAATTCTTCAAATTGCCCACTAGGTATGGTTGGTTCTGTGTAGTGTTTGATCTCCTTTCAGTGTGCTGAGAGAGCTGATGCAGGGTGTAGATTTCAGCTAACATAGCTTTACATGTGCTGTTAGTTCCCCTGTGGTGCTATCCAGCGCTGAAGTGGCTGAAGTGGGTCGCCGTCACCAAGCATAGAAGCATCGCTGGAGGTGAAGAAGTGCTGAATCAATTTCAGAACGCAATTTTAATTTGGGAGAGCTTGTTTTGCGGGTAATTGTTTGTTTCAGATGATGAAACAGTTGCTGAAGCAGACGTCCAGCGCTGAAGTGCTGAAATAGTGTTTAAATTGCAATTTCACTTTAAGTTTGAGATCCTTTTAGAATGCAGCTTGTTGAAAGTAGCAGGATGAATGTTTTCATCCTACCTGACTGACTCGAGTCACATCACTGAGATGAGGCGGAGCTTGTCTTGCCCAAGCAGGATTACCCAAGAGCCCTGGGGGTCCCAGAGGCCCATGATGGTCCATTAATCGTGTGGCCTTGTGTCAACCTCAAAGTAATAAGGCTTTTATCATTTCAGTTGACAAGTTACATGTGGAGCATCCTTCAATATTCCTAAAACATAATTCCTTTGTTGATGTTCACAGTTCATCATAGTTAATAAACAACCTGTAATGAAGGGCTGTGAGTACACATAAAGGGTCAGGGGTCAAAAAGGTTGCGATCCACTAATCTACTCATTCCTTGTCATGTCATGGTACGGGTGCGTGGAGCGTGACGTGGGGGTTTGTTCATCACTGTATTTGATATGATCCTTGTGGATTCTTTTGACATCAGTTTATATCATAAGACGTTTATTAATGTCGGATATTAGGAAGAAAACTCAATTATTTGTCTTTCTTTCTTATCTTATCTTGCTTAGCTTAGCATAAAGGCTGGAAACTGGGGGGGGGGCTTTATGCTAAGCTAACTGGCTACTGACTGCAACTGAAACCTTGTGGATGCTCCTTTGTTTTAAATGTATATTCTTAATCTGCAAAGTAAACTAATTCCCTTAATTATTTATATAACTATAAGAGTGTTTTATTTTCGGTCTTTTAATTTTTTTATCGTTTTTCATTTAACTTTATTTTAAAATTCTCTGTACAGCACTTTCGTCAACATCTTTTACTTATTCAGTCTCTCTTTCAAACTCTCAAGCCAGAGTTGGTGGTTGTTGGATCAGTGGAAAGACTAACAAACACGGTTTTGAGGAGTTTTATTTTGTTTCTGTCAAGTTTAATGAAGTCAGTTTGACAATGATCAGCAAGGACGATGGAAGCTGGAGCCGATAAATATCACGACAACTGAAGAGTTTTCCCGGGAATAAATGCAGATTGTGTGGGTGTAAATTGGGTTTTCTGTTCAGTGGGAGATTGGCTTTACTGTCTTTTTAAACCACACATATTACATAACTCTGAGCTATGAGCAACTTATAATAATAATAATAATAATAATAATAATAATAATAATAATAATAATAATAATAATAATAATAATAATAATAATAATAATAATAATAATAATAAAACAACATCTGCTTTAACAGCTCTGTCCTGTAACAGCCAAAAAGGTGTAATCCAAAGGTTCACATAAATACTCTGATACATATCACATTCAAAGCTTCAGTAAACACATATACACACTGTGGTCAGTGTGACTTTATTTATTCATGACAAACATGACATTTGAAGAGCTTTCTCAGGGGAGTTATTGACCCGAGGAAACCTTTCATAGCCATTTGACCAAACCAACCGCTGTATCACTAACGACGAAGTCTCTAGCCAAACTCACCACAGCGTTACAAGAGAGGACAGTTGCCTCTTCAATCCACAGTCATTCTGTAGGGTGCCATTAAAAGAATGATTAATGCATTCATGTTAAATAACATATCGACACAGAGCCAGTTGGCATAGACTTCTGGAGAGGAACACAGGAAACTCTATTTTCTGACGACTGCATTATTTTAATTATTTTATTATTCAGATACAAATAGTGTAGTATTCTTATTGTGTTCTATGAAAAGCTGTGTAAACTGAATTTAATTCCTCTGGATTGGGGAAAACAGTGGTGCAACATTTTGGAAACCGACATATAATAATAATAATAATAATAATAATAATAATAATAATAATAATAATAATAATAATAATAATAATAATAATAATAATAATGATAATAATAAATTGTATTTATAAAGCGCCTTTCAAAGCTAAAAGCAATCTCAAGGCGCTAATAAGGCTTGTACATGAATACATGAATGTACAACCTTGAATGCACCAAACACCAGCGCACCCACAGCTCCGCTCTGAGTCTTCCTCCTCAAGTAGCCAAAAACCCATTAGAAGGTCCCGTTCTCCCTCCCATCCCTCCTCCTCTACTCTTTTCTTTCCCTCTAAATATAGCCTTCTTTCACTCCGTCATTGCGACACACACACACACCTCGTCCCCCTGGTGGGGGTAGAGGTGTTACAGCGCCTCCGATGCATGCTCATGGAGACGAGCCCCTGGTGCAGTTTAACACACACACACACACACACACACACACACACACACACACACACACACACACACACACACACAGCTCGCTTCTTTCCATGAGGAGGAACACCCTGCGGCAGTGTTCACGTGGCGCTCTGCAGGGGTCGCTGTTGTAACCTCAGGAGTTTCACAGCCACGACAAAGACAACTGTGTTGCTTTAAAGGGATATATATATATAGTGAATTTTATTTAAAAACAAAAACATTTATCACTGAATAACAAATGATTAAGTTTTTCATTAATCATTTAAAATAATAATTTCAGTGCAAAATGAAAGAATGAAATTAAACCAAAAGTGCAGTCTAAAACATGATTAGACCTTAAAGCTGCAATGATCACGTTTTAGATTCAACAATGACTTAATAGTGCAGTTCTGAGGTGCCCTTGAGCAAGGCACCGGACCCCCACATTGCTGTATTAGCTGCCCACTGATCCTAATACAAGGATGCGTTAAATGCAGAGTCTAAATTCCGCTGTGTGTGCTGTTCTGTGTACATGTGTGACAATAAAAAAACATTATCAACATGAGACATTGTCGTCCTCCCTTAATGAGTTTAGATTAGAAACATTTTCTTATTCCACTGTGTGGAAGCTGAGCGAAATATTCAAACCCAAGATCTTTATCTTTGGAAAGTTATCTACTAGATTGTAAAGTTAGTTATGTGGGTTTGAACTTGTGTTTGGCAGAACAGAAAGAGTTGGCATTCACTGGCTCACTGGAGAGTGAGGTTCAGACAGCTGTACTGCACACTGGGAGGTTCTTGAAGATGGATTTGGAAAACAACTAGATCTTGATCAATTTGATGGCGAGACAGAAGGACTGTTTGGTGGCTGATCTTTACACCAAGAGCGTTTTCTTTGTAAACAGATTGTTGGTGTTTGTAATGAGACCCGCAGTGGGACAGTGAAATATCGCTGTTGGTTAGAAATGAACATTTCCGCTCATATGACGATAAGATCACGCTTCAGCCAAGCTTGTTAAATTCAGTTTTGTATTAACTTGCATAAAATTAAATACAGCATTTTTAACATTGACTGTGTACATTTAAAAAAACGTTGTATTTTATGTCTGCATCTGTCAGTGTGCCATCACAATAACAGTTGTAATACAAATATGTTGATTCCACTACAGAAGAGACTTGATGTTCTCTACAGTGAGGTGGAAAAGGATGTGTGCATATATCAGCATCAGCATTCGGTCAAAATGAGTTGGAAAAATGGCAAAAATTAGCCTTAATATTGAGTAACCAAAATATTGAAGCATTCCTTTAAAACTAGTTTATAGTTTAGTATGCAGTGGAACCATAACAGAGAGAAAGATGTACACAGACACATTGGATTAAAGAGAAAGGAGTGAGTGCTCTTTAAATAGGTAGCTCTCGCTTCCTCTCGCTTCATCCCATAAAAAAAAGAAGAAAATAGGAAGACGTAAAGTGATGGGGGAAAGAAGGACCATTTTACCTCCAGTCTTTTAACATTACTACAGACTCGGCTGTATCTCTCTCTCTCTCACACACACACACACACAAACACACACACACACACACACACACACACACACACACACACACACACACACACACACACACACACACACACACACACACACACACACACACATACAGTCACGCCATAAACCTCTCTGTCAGCCATGCTCTGCATCGATAATACGATGATGTCCGTAAAGCCTTCCTTTATGTTTGCTGTGTCAAGTCATGCCACACTCTTGATTGATTGTTTTATGTGTGTTTGTGTGGACATATCTGCATACTGCGGGCGAGATGCGAGTGAAGGAGAATCTCAGTATGGAAGCAGTGTGATGCTGCAGCACACTGTTCAGAAAGTGACACAAAGACAGAGGAGAGTGCACGCTGGGAGATGAGTCGATGAATATGAAGAAGCTGGGAATTCTGTAAGAGAAAGGAGAAGAAGGAATCTCTTTTTTTTACTATCTCTCTGTTTTTCTCCACTTCCATTTTTTCACAATTTACATTACAACACGATTTATTCTTCTCTTCATCTTTTCTTTCTCTCCTGATATCCCAGGATGTTACATTTTTGTTCTCTAAATTCATCCGCTTTAATGTTTCCATTTCAGTAGTATGCTGACAAAATCTCTGCAGGTGTGTGTGTGTGTGTGTGCGTGCGTGCTTCATCTCAGTGACCTGTGTGGGTGAAGCTGTAACACGGAGATATGAGGGGAGAGGAAGCAGCGCTGGGAAGTGACAGAAATGTATGCAGTCATTAGAGTGTCAGACAAAACATAACATATCATAAAATACTGTTATGATGTTTTATGTGATGATTATATTCTATCTGTGCTTATAATGGGCTCATAATCTCTCATAAGTGTGTAATGCTTTTCTCAATGTCTTTGGTTTGTCCCTCTGCATACTATCATATTCCATTATCCTGCTCTCATTCTTGTCGTCCCAAAGGTCTTGTGCTGCTCTTAGATCACTCAAGACACACACACACACACACACACACACACACACACACACACACACACACACACACACACACACACACGGGAGCATATACATCTCCTTCCAACTCTATACCCTGTTTTTGATTCTACAGTTGTTTCATTGTTTACATTTCATCATGTTGTCTGTGTGGATTTGACAAAACGAAAGAAATAAAGAAGGATCAAAGGAAGGAAAGAAAAAAGAAAAGCAATGTAAAAAGTAAAATGAAAGAAAGAAAGAAAGAAAATGAAGGACTCAAGAAAGGAAGGAAGGAAGAAATGTACCAAGTGAAACGAGGCCAGCTAGTTAATGTAGCCCCAGGCATTTCTTTACATCAGTGTGCGATGTAGTTGTAATGTGCTGTGTTAGAACGGATAAGTGTACCAGAAAAATCATGAAAACAAAAAAAGCTGTGCAGTTTATTTCCTCTCGCTAATGCAGATCACCTGTCTCCTCCCGAAACCTGGGAGCAGTTTATTTTTGATGCTGTGGCAGACATCTTCTCCATTTGTACAGAAGCCTTCCTGACCGTGAGGCTAAACTAAACCACTACTCTTCCCTCCATTATTTACTTTCTGTGTGTATTTCTGTCTCATGTGAATTTGTTCTCATGTGTATTTACGGAAAGGAAAGGGCATCTTTCATTATGTTTTTTGGAACATCTTCCAAATAACTGTGGGAAAGATTTTGCAGAGCAGGTTCCATTTGTTTGTTCACATGCGATATGTCAGACATCATGGTTGTCATTGTTTAGGTGAAGTGTGCGATGGTGCGCAATTTGTTAGTAACCTAACACAAACCCCAGGCAGCTTGTGTACAGTTTCATTCACAAGAAACAGATGTTGTCTAAGACAATTCTTACTTATAGGTTTTAGGGTTTTTGAGGAAACGACAATCCGACAATTTCTGTAACTTTTCGAAATGGACAATCTGACACGTATGTCCACTCCATGCACTAGTAAGCCAGGTGTGTGGAGGTGAGAACCCCACCCCGAGACCACGCCATGAACAAAGCTCACACTAACTAGAGCAAAGAAGGAAAGATAATAAATGGGATGATAGCAGTGGTGGGCCAGCAAGGCCTTCTCTGCTGGCCTAAACATCATCAGAATATAAATTACATTTTTATATATTTTTTCCACAAATATGTATTAAATTATTCCCCATAGTCTATTCTCTTCATTTCATAGCTTTCCTCTTGGTTGTGCTGCTTCCAGCCTCAGATTGAGGTTTGGAGGGCTGGCCTTTATGTTAGAGCTTTTATCCAATCATATTTCAGCCATAATGTGTTGCCAGGGTCCAAGAAATCTGCCCTGAGGCCTTTAGAATCAAAAGTGCGGGCGCCTGTCGCTTAAAGTGAACGGAGACAAAACTGTGGCGTTTTTCGAGTTGGGGACACGATAACGTCATCACGTCCACGTCTTTTGATTGGATACGCACTATTGAGAGGCAGAGCTAGCAGAGCTAGAAAACTTTGAACAAGCTAATTTGTGTAGATTTCTACAAGCTGTTTTTTTCAACCCACAATGGCTGAAGGAGGAGAAGAGATCGATTTGGTCGCAGATATAATTACAATGCCATTTTCAAGACGAACTTTTCAAGAAAAGCTAGACATCGTGAGAAGAGAACCACCAACCCTGACGCTAGCGAGCCTATCACAGCCGGGAAAAGGGTTTGTCCGCCACTTTCAAATCACTAACTACGAGCGGTACCCCCGGCTCACAGCCTCCGAGAGGCACTGCACATTGTACTGCTGGGAATGCCTGCTATTTACAACTAAATGTTTCGTAAATATTAATCTAACTCTGTTGTTAAGGTGATGCAACGCCCGGTTATACTGCATTTCTGTCTAAATGTATAGTTTCTAAAGCCATGGAGTCATAATGATGGTATTAAGAGGTGGAATAATTCAGGTAGGACATCACTGAAGGCCTAGGTGGGAAATGCACGGCCCGCCACTGGATGATAGAGAGAAGTGAAAGATGTGAACTCACAGACAAAGACCTGAACATAGTCCCTGATGTGTCTTGGTGTAGCTGATGAAATACATAAGTAATCATCATATTGCAGGTGTTGTGTGCAAGTCTGAATCCCCTTGTTAAACTGTCCTTTTAAAGAGGAGGAACTACAAATGACAATAAAACATGTACATGTATTACAGCTGATGAAAACAGTGATGACTTCTCTGTAGTTTGTAATACATTATTGTAACAATGGTTTGATACATAAATGCACCTAAAGATCCTGTCATGCCACAGCTAGAGCTCGACTCTATTTTGACATTTGAGAGTTACAAATCTGATAATGATATATCAGCTGACATTTTCTTTTAGATGAAAGACTGCGTTGTAGCAACACTGTTTCTAAATGACATTTTTGGCATTTCTGTACTGCAATGTTTAAGTATGTGTCAGCGGACATACATAAATACTGCTATATCTATCCAGCCCAGCCAATGTGCTCATTGGTTTCTACAATATTATTTTCAATGTTTAAACAAGTTTTTTTAGCTAAACTTGCCAACTGGTAGTTTGGTCTGAAATTACCCATTAGGAGCATTTCTCCAATAACAGTGTTATCTACTGTAAACATGATCTTTAATATTACTACAGGTCATTTATCAGACACTCTTATCCAGAGAACTAAGTACAGGGACAGTCTCCCTTCAGCAGCTAAGGGTTAAGTACCCAGTCCTGGTACTGAACTCACAACCATCTGGTGTCATTGTGAAGCCATATCACTAGACCACTAGGCCATCACCTATATAGCATAATATTCTCTGCTCTGGTGCATCACCAAATGCGGGCTTTAGGCCTTAACACACTGGGGGCATTTTTCCCAATGCCCAATTTGCAGTTCGATATATTTTTGGCAAACTTTTGTTTTTGTCACAAGTACTTTCACTGCAGCAAAAGCACCATCGTTTTTTTCCGGAACGAGGTCGATTTCTCTGAGATCTTGCAAGGCATTAACCAATCATGTTGTGCAGAATGTAGTTTTTCAAAATGACGATTATAAAACAACAACACGGAGGATCTGTAGTCCGAACCAAGACTGCAAACTTAATTTTCTTACTTTATTAATCTGGATAGCGCATACCAGATCCCCTCCCTGCATTCTACCCTTTTACAATAACAACCCTAGACATACACACTGCGTAGCTGTTTACCAGAGAGGGAAATCCAATTTACTCACTACAAGGAACTACTGTTTATACAATAGTTTACGGTAGCTTAGGCAAGACAAGAATTGACCTCAGACAGACAGTCGGACGCTGCTCTGGTTCAACGGAATCCCTGTAGTTTCTCCTCTGCCTGCGCAAATCTTTTTAAACCTTTTATTAAAAAAGTGTTGCAAGAAAAGTGCGTCACTGCCAGTATCAATAGTTTTGATGCAAAATATTTGCAGGCGAGTTATTCGCATTTTCCTTTTTTTTTCATTCGTCACGCCTCCGGTGTGTAAAGGCCTTAACCTCTCTACACTCACACGGAGCAGAGCAGAGGTGAAGTGAAGATAAGGCTACCAGGCCTGGTAGTGAACGAGATGCTAACATGCTGACGGATTCTGTGTTTTTGTGTTTTTAGCTGAACTGGACCAGAGAATATGCAGTTGAAACAGATCGTTGATACTCTTTTGTTTTGTTCATTGTTCTTTGAGGGGTTTGCTGAAAGTGAAAGTATTGTAGCCCAAAAAATATCCTTTGAAGTGTTAAGTTTGTGAACGGAATTTGGATCCAAAGCAGTCAACCAAGGGGACACACAAGACAAGGTGCCCTAAGAAATACTCTATGAAGTTTGCAAGGTTTTCTTTGGTTGTCAAAAGAAATTCTTACACCAGTTTTTCCGAGATGGTGCATCGGTTGTCTTCCTCAATGAAACACTACACAAGATAGAACTAACTCAGTTTTGCTCTCATCACCTGGTCGTGCCATTTTTTAAGATGATGTTGTGCTGCTGCTATAAGTCAAGGTTAGGTAAAGATGTTGGTCATGGTTAAAAGACACTCACGTTCACTATTAGCAGGGGACAGGATGTGGACAGCAGTCTTGGGAGAAATAACATTAGATGGATCACATTTGTGTATGTCACAGTCACATAGCAACACAACCAGCCTCTTGGTCTGCGCTGCAACATTCTGAAGATGTGTGTGTGTGTGTGTGTGTGTGTGTGTGTGTGTGTGTGTGTGTGTGTGTCAGTGGGTTGATGCTTGAACTACATCCCCAGTTCTCTCTTTGCTGTTGGGGAGTTTCAAGACAAAAAGAAAGTTCACTCACTCTTGCAATTTCACTATCAATCACATATACAGAGACAGTTACTGTACATACTGTACATGCTCAAATCTGCATTATCTCACCTAAGTCACTGCCATCTTTGTAATTTCACTGCTTCTGTTTTTTCACAAGCTAAGAAAGCCCACACTGATGTACCAACACACACAAACACACACATGGTAAGATATGAGATCAATACATGACCTTTGCAGAGTGCTCTCCTCAGCTGATGACCTCATCTAACCAGCCAGTTAAAACATCAATACAGGGCAGGCAGGCAGGGCGAAGCTGTCAATCATTATAGCAGACAGAGGAAGGCTTCACCCAGTCTCCTTTCATGCAGCTATCACTTTGGATGATTCTCTATCAAAATGTTAACTAAATCTGAAAATAATCAGAAACTACAGTGGTGGTCGTGGTGGTGACGCAGTAATTATGAATGTTAAACTGCGGCGGTGGTCTGTATCAATGGTCACCACAGTAGCAGGAAGTGTCAGCAGCGCCCATACTGGCCTGTTTTATCCCCCAGGTACGTGTGGTATTCACTTTCTGGCAGCAGCTACTTTTGGCCCTTACTCTGAGCTTTGGCAGCCTGGGGCACTATTTGGCAGAGCTCCGTCCTTCCTACTTAGTGTATTGCAGCTCTACTCTGCACCGAGCGAAGCACTGCAGCAATCTGCGGCCCGCAGCAGCGCTACAGCAGAGCTACAGCAGAGCAGGGGAGGAAGGAGGGAGAAGAGCTTTCTCATACTGCTCGCGTTTTCTAAGGTTTCTCTTTGGGGTTCACTACTTTATCATCATTCCTGTTGTTTGAGTTTTTGATTTGATTCTTGATTTGAGTATTTAGTCTTTAGATTCATGTTTTCAAAATGTCCTTTTGTCCATCATACAAGTACACACACTTAAAATCTACCCTAACAAAGCCCCTTTTGGCTTATTAAAGCAGCCAAGTGGACTGAGTCTAGATGTACACTCATACTTAGAGGCAGAAGGTTTTTGCAGTGTGGCTCGGGGCTGTAGCAGTACCGTAGCAGTACTGTAGCAGTACCGTGTACAGAAGGGTGGCTCTCTCAGTGCCAGAGCCCTGCTGCTTTGTGACAGCACCTCTCCTCCTCCTGCCTTCCTACAATTGTTCTACCTTAGGTATCCGTGGGTCATTATAGCGCAGTAGGGAGCTCAAGGCATTACATTAGCTTTTAACTTGTCTGCTCTCTCTCCACCTGTCCCTCTGCTCAATCTTTTCAAACACAAACTGCCTTGTTTAGCAGATTAAATTAGCCAGTAAAATATGTATTTTACCCCCTAAATGAGCTCCGGTGTTAGCTAGTTATTCTCCTAGCTCACACTACCAGGGCATACTGCAGCGCAGGGGAAAGAAGATCCAAACTCCGCCTGACTGGCTGTATTTATGACTTATGGAGATTTGTTGTGATTGATGGGATTTAATCTATCGATTTATAATGAAAAGACATCAAGGCTCTTTTGTTTTTTATCCAAAAGAGTCCCATCGATCCTCTTCCCTCCACCACCACTACCTCCCCCTTCCTTGCTGATTCAGTGCAGTCCAGCTTTGCTTACGCATAAGTCTGGTGAAGGCTGGACGGCAATTACTATCAAAGTGCTTTGGGAGGTTTATGCAAGGCTGAGGCTGGGTGGCTATAGCAGGCTGCTCTGTCTGTCTCTCTGAGGAGGGAGGGAAGAAGGGAGTGAAGGACAGAGGTAGGGTGAGCTTCACCCAAAAACCTGTCTGGGGTTATTTCTTTGATGTACACAAATGAAACATGGTGCATACACTATTTATGATTAGAAGTTATATCAGATTATTTAGAGCCTCTTAGTACAAAGTGCCCCAATACTGTGACAATTGTTTATTTATTGTTACAGAATTACAAAGTATAAAAAGTTATTACAGTATACATTCACTCCTATTAGTAGTCTTAAAGGAGTAGTTCAACATTTTGGGAAATATGCGTTGTATCCAAGAGTGAGATGACGAAATGGAAACCAGTCTCATGTCTGTGTGTTAAGTACAGGACTGAAGTCAGGATGTGATTAGCCTAGCTTAGCATAAAGACTGGGTGCAAGGGGAAAAAGCTAGCCTACATACTAATACCCCTAAAGTTTATTTAATAACACGTTATTAGTTTAATCCAACAAATGTAAAAACAAACAATTTGTGGTTTTATGGGGAGGTATGTGTCGGAACTGTTTCTTGACAAATGTTTCCTGTGTACTGTCTGTAGCAGTTGGTGATCACAGGTTTTGGAATAGGTATCTGTAAAGACACAATGGTACCAAACCTGCTAATCCACTGATACAACAAGACTCTGCACCAAGCTGTGCAATCAACAAAACTGCCTCCCTGATCTCTTGGTATCTTTTGCATGTCTTTGTGATTTTGAAGCTAGCGGACAGTGTCTTCCTGACAGCATTCATGTTGTTGCTCTCAGAAGTTCATAGCATACCCTGCCCAAACTGTGAACGTAAGACCTAAAAAGACCATTACTAGTGGTGTCAAAGCTCCTAACACTAACACTTAAAAGTATACATTATAATATCCATTGCAATATTGTCAGACCTTTGTGCTTGTTTACGTTGAAGTTGATCTTTGACACCTCCTGCATATCGCCATCTGTCAGCAACAGGGAGAGAGGATGAGACAGCAAACAGGTTGGGGGAAGCAGGGAACCATGAGCTGCAGTGAGGGTGAAGGCAGCCAGACAAACAACCAGATAAAGAGCAAGAGATAAATAAGTATAAACAGGGAAAATGAAGTGGGAGGGTAAATCCACAGAGGAAGGTATGCTGAGACATGTCAGCTACTGTAGCACACCAAGAACTAATTCAGTGCACCACTGAAACACACAGCTACAATACCGCATACAGACGGTCTCTCTCCTCAACCTTCACTGCTTTCATCTTTCACTGCCTCACATACACACACATGATCACAAGGCCTGTTCAGTCTTGCTGACTTGGCAGAACTGATACTTCCATTGTGTATGTGTGTGTGTGTGTGTGTGTGTGTGTGTGTGTGTGTGTGTGTGTGTGTGTGTGTGTGTGTGTGTGTGTGTGTGTGTGTGTGTGTGTGCATGTGTGTGTGTGCAGAGGGATTCCAGCCAACATTATGTTGCATCCTCTTCCCGAGGAGAAAACAGTATGCAAATCTTTAGGAGGGCTATTTGTAGTGAAGTCACCTTTACAAGGGACACTGTGTGTGTGTGTGTGTGTGTGTGTGTGTGTGTGTGTGTGTGTGTGTGTGTGTGTGTGTGTGTGTGTGTGTGTGTGTGCGTGTGTCTTTTCTGCAGTGGAAGAGAAGACATCCCGATTGCTGCGTCACTGCTACAGGATAGAAACTGTGATGTCATTTATGAAATATCGCTTTGTATTCACATTTTTTTCTACCATATTCAAATAGAGACTTTTGTTACTGTCCTTTGTTATGTTAGGTGATGTTCACACGGACATTATTGTCCTGCAGAGTGCCTCCAAATGAAAGAACACATTGCATTATTTGTAACGGCCCTTTAGTATGATCAAAAGGAATCAGTGTTGAGTGTCAGTACAGGAAACAAACAGCGGCCTCTCGTGATAAAGACGTTCACCCATCCACTCCTCTGCTCTACGCACACTTTGATGCTCAATAGAAAAACATCACACTACTTTCTCCATTTTCCCAATGGACAATAATCTAAATGTTTACACCCACTAAAGGGCATGGTGACATATATATTTATTTTTTTGGCACACAATTTCTCCCCGCCGCCTCCCTTGCATTTTGTCTTTTGTTGTCTTGTCTTGTATTTTGTTTGTTTTTTGCAGATGTGCGAAGGGGGAACGTTTTAAAGGTGTAATTGGCCCAGTGCAATGTCAATTAAGAAAGTCTCCCTATTTTATAGGCTGGTCAGACCAAAAAAAGACGTTCTGCCCACCGGGAAAATGGCCGGTACGCCTGATGGCCAGTCAACCCTTGTACACCCCCCCATCCCCCCAATCACCTTCCAATCAGTTTCATGTGGTGCACTTCCTTCACTGGAAAAAGTTTTGCCGCTGAAAACATGAAACAGTCATCAGTTAAGTTTTCTTACGAATCATATTTGGCAATATAAATTAGCAGTGTATTCACATCATTTCAGTGATGATCGAGTTCTTTAGTGCTCTTTGCTCACACTCATGGTCTCATGGCCTCACAGTGTATCCACCAGCTGGAGGTCACAGGTTTTTTCTTTTTTCTTTCATCTCGTAAATACAGCGTAGATACAGCGTTCTCTTTCTGTAACTTTGTCAGTATCCCTTCCTTCTCCTTTCTTTCTCTGCCTCTCTCCACTGACATGTAGGTCAGTGTGGGATCACTGTGATGAGTTTGGGCGCAGATTGCAAGCATGGCCGGGCTAAATGACTCTAATTAGAAGCTTCTGATCCTCTGTCCCAAGCTGAGAGCACTTTTTTTCTTGCCTCATCTTCTTCTTTCAATTGTTTTACCTTCTTTAAAAAAACATTTATATTCTATCGTTCCTCTTTCTTTACATCTCTCTCCCTCACTGACTTCTACTCTCACTTTTCGCTTTTTGTCTTCATCCCTATCGCTGTCAGTATTGACGTTATTTGCTAAGCACTTAGGTAATGAATATTTTCTGAGTCACCGGATGGTGTTTTAGTGTTATTCCTTCCTTTATGCTAACACAAGCAAACCTGTGCAAGACCACTTACATGCTTTTAACAAGCTTGTATTTTTGGCCAGTGTTCACTCTTATTTGAAGAGTTTAGCTAATAGATGGATAGATACACGTCAGCAAAGGGTTTTAGTATATAGCTGCATTAACCTTTGGCCACTATGGGGCAGAAAAACTAACAGACAGACACATTAGCACCATCTCTAGTATCAGCAAGTGCCTATTTCAATATCCAGAAGGCTCAGAGAAACATTCTCTCACCATTGGTTTCCCTCCATCTGTCCAATGTAAGTCCAATATTACAACTCTTTACCCTGTTCAACCTTTTTCACCAGCTCGTCGCTAACTCTGTCTTGAGATGATTTGGCGATATATGAATAAAATTTGACTCAACGTACTATCTTCTGATGCAGTTATTTTATTGAATGTTAATAAATGTTGCACTTCAATGACTGATATTGATTTTTTGGACCAATTTGGAGTAAAATAATCATATATCTAAGACTATTACCTGATATACTTTTTTTTTTGTATGTCAGCAACTAATTGCAGAGATGAAACAACATCATCCAAACTTTCTCTTTTTCAACACAACATAATTTCTGTCAAATGTTGTATTTGTACTATGTTGTTTATCCTGTACACACAACATCTATTGCACGTCTGTCCGTCCTGGGAGAGGGATCCCTCCTCAGTTGCTCTCCCTGAGGTTTCTTCCATTTTCCCCCTTTAATTATGAGGTTTCTTTTAGGAAGTTTTTCCTTGTGCGATGTGAGGGTCTAAGGACAGAGGATGTCGTATCCTGTACAGTCTGTAAAGCACACTGAGACAAATGTAGAATTTGGGTTATTGGGCTATACAAATGCATTTGATTTGATTTGATTTGATTTGATTTGATTAGCATTCATTGTGTTTCTGTTCTCCTGATGAATGTAATATTAACTGTCCTTTAACAGATAGTTTTGGTCTCCACCAACTCCTGAGAACATGTCTGGTATATCACATATCTGATATGTATCTACATTTTCCAGTGTGTTCACCAGCTAGTTGCTACATTTGTCTGTCCAGTGTTTAGTGCAAGGCAGCTTTACTGCTGAAAATAGCTGCCCTGTTAAGCTGGACACAGTTGAGAGAAGAACAACTAAACAAAAAGCTAAAGGTGTCTTAAAAGATACCTGAAGAGGAACTGCATCGTTGTGTACTAAATACTAGCAACCCCTTTCATATTACATACACAGAGAAAGAAAAGACAGAAAGAATTGAGAAGGGAACAAAAACAAGGATCAGGAGAGATCTAACGATACCAAGAGACGACAGAAGAAGAACACATATGAAGGAGAAAGGTATAAAAAGAGTGACAGAAATAGAGGAGAAAATAGAGGAGACAGGAGGGAGAGAAGTAGTCAATGATAGAGAGACACAGCTAAAGAAAGAGAGGAGATTGTCCAGGGGAGGAGGTAAGAAAAGAGATTTAGGTCATTCTGTATTACTGACAGAAGGAAGGATGGAGCGGGAGGAATGAAGGACAGAAGAGAAAAAGCAGGATGAACTCTCGTGTTGCTTCATTGTTATACTGTTTGTTTTACAGTTGTCTTGATTTCTCTTAAAATTATTCAGTGGTAATTGTAGCTGGAAAGATATCAGGAAAATACAGATATTATTATTTGTATATAATTATACAACATACAGTATATAAAGTACAAAGTATAACGTTGTTACATACAGTTACTTAAATATCAATTATAAAATAGAAGGAAATGTATTCTTTATTATGTTAATATGTGACCTAAAAATGGTATATACATTATTAAATGTATCAAATTAAGCTTAATCTTCAACATTATAAATACTTGGAGGTTAAAGTTTAGATATTTCAGTTCTGGTTGATTTGGTGACATCTGTTGCTGCCATGTTACGAGCAAACACTCCGTGAGCAGCTACTTTGTCAGTCATACAACAGAAAAATAGCTGTTGATTTATTAATATTGTATTGATCATTTATTGATGATTGATAATTGCACACAGTGTAGATAATTTCCACACAAGCGCAGGACAGCAGGAGTTGGTTAGGCTGCGGAGGTGCTCTTCACACTTCCGTGACATATTTCAGGCTGATCCACTCACAAAAAATGTCTAAAAAGATTTCAAACGATCAGCAATAACCACGGTGACAAATACATTGTGATTCATGTGACTGCTTCATAAAAAAATCCAGCCCACATTTTGCCAATTGAATGCTTTTAATATGAGGCAGCACCAGTAGGAACAAGTTGGGTTAGCATTAGCTAACTTCATAGTTAACTTAATCCAGCTCTGCGATACTGTAGCGGTGAAGTAAAAAGTGAGGCTGATATCAATGAATTATCTTTTATTGTCAATCCCTCATTTGTGAAGACAATTTGAATCCAGTGCAGGAATGGTGGACCCCGCTACGTACAATGAAAACTAGGGATTTGTGAAACTCAAAACAACTTTTTTTTAACCCTCAGCTCGACACAATGGTAGCCAAAGCCAACTAGTTAGACAATCACATTACTATACCGGCCAACTATGACGCTAAATGATGGCTGGTTATCTGCCAAAGTGTCTGGCAAAGCAGACAGACTCACCAGCCAGACACATTTGCGCAGTATTTGGCTGGTAGAAGGTGTCTCCCACTGACAGATCTCACACACACACACACACACACACTGTATGTCACTTAAAACACCAGTAGTAGTTTAATATGCTATGTTTCAAGACAAAATAAACAATTGCAGGAAGAGACAAAAGTGTCACATGGAAAGTAAATGTAAGTATAACAATGTGTATAACACCTCTGTGCTCAACATATATTCTGAATAAGGGCCCTTTCAAACCTACCTTGTTTGGTCCAGACTTTTCAATTTGATACAAATCAAAAATACATTCCAATCACTATTTTGTTTCAAAGGATTGAAGTATTAACTGGTAGATGCTATTTACAGGTACATTCATTTAATAGATTAACCAGAAACAGGTCTGTTTTACTATCTGTAAACATTTTCCAAACAGATTTTCCAGAATACGTGCCATGTCACTGCAATATATTACATATACCATTATGCATCATAACTTTCTCTCAGATCATAACTCTAAGGACTGCACAGGTAACTCCCCTAAATCAATAAACTGAAGATAATACCAACATTTAATTATGAGGTCACATACAAGGTCACGTGTATATTCAATGTACAGACATTTGCATACCGACTAAAAAGCGATTGAGATCTTTTAAAATTCAAATTAAAGGAAGTGATTTTATTTTATGTTTATCCCTCTACTTATTATAACCCTCCAACACCCGGAAAAAGCTCAAGAACGTGTGTGTGTGTGTGTGTGTGTGTATCCAGGGCAGCTCTAGATAGCAGTGTTAAATTAGACCATGATAATAAGCTGTGGGACTTGATGTGTTCACTGAGGATTATAGGAAGGCTTCATCTATCTGTCTTCATCGCTGACCTGACACACACATATTCACACGCACACACACACGCATACATTTACATACATACTTGAGAGCATACTTAAAGGTGCATATACTCGACTGGTTTTAAATCTTCTTAAGTGGGTTGCTGTATTTGGGTGCATCTACGGTGTAATTAATAACTTCAATGATGGAACAGAGCCATCATTAATGTTATTAGTTACACCCGTGCTTTTCTTGCTAGGACAAAATGTCCAATTTATCGGGTCAATTGTCACTGTACATGCTCCCATTTGGCCAAAATTATATAACAACTTACTGTGACATTTCATAGCTATGCAGTCATCACACAATTGTTTTCATCTGCACACCCAACAACCCCAACAATCTACGTTGCTTATAGAGTCGTACAACTCCTCCTTAACTTTCAAAACAGGTTCAGTCAGAGGTAGGGTTGGGACCGGACTGGTTAACTGATATTTACCACTAGGTGTTGCACTTCCTATGACTTCTTTTTCTTCACTGTTTACACGCTGATTCATCTGTTTTGATGTGATGGACCAGGATGTGTTCGGCGGCACTTCAGTTTAGCTTACGTTTTTTTTGGAGACTATGACTGCCATGTCTCAACCCCCCTAAAACACACAGTAACTTTCTAGTAAACAAAATAAAACATGCAGAAAATGAAGAAACCAGTGAGATACTAGTGGCTCCGTTTATAAACAAACATAATATTATGTTAATCACGTTGTCATATTGCTTATTACTAATGCAATACAAGTTAGCGCCGTGATGCTGTCGACAGTGCTGTAGGCTGCTAATAAAGACTTATTTTTAATTTTTCAGAACATGTCATAATAGCAAATGGCTGTTCAGTCGATTTGCATTAAATCGGTTTAAGCTTGTTAATTAACCGTACCAGACTGGCAAAACTAGAAATTGACCCAACTATAATCAGAGCTTAATCTCGGGTGTCTTTATAGATCACAAGTTCGATTTAAAAAAGCACAGTGATTGTGTCACTGTTACCACATTTGTCCGCCCAAGAAATATAACAAAAGTCAGACCAAATGTTACACCTGCACAGTCTTCAGCGGGAAAATGATGCAGCTGCCAGAGTCTTAACTCAAACAAGTCAACGAGAACACAGAACATCTTTTCACTGGCTGCCTGTCTCTTTTACAATCACCCAGCATCTCTCTCTTCCATTTAGCTGCAGCCTCATCAAACACTACAGCATCAAACGTACCAAAAGTTAAGACAAAAAAGTATGGAGAGCCTGAACATTAATATTCAGAAGATGTATCTTTTTAATCCTGATTTAAACTTGTTTCATGTTGCTTCCCGTATTTATTTTAAATGATTCATTCAATTTTATTGTATTCTAAATCGTTTGTTTGCATACATTATGTTTTTATTTAATGCACTCCAAGAGGTATCTTATGTATATAATAATAATAATAATAATAATAATAATAATAATAATAATAATAATAATAATAATAATAATAATAATAATATTGATAATAATAATAATAAAATAATGATAATAAAATAATAATAATTATTATTATTATTGGGGACTTCATGGTTCATGGTGATGACAAGACTCCTATAGTTACTGCGTCCAGCCCAAAAATAGCTCTGCACATAACCCACCATTACACCGCAATGTGTCATTTTGACACTTCAGTTTACTACGGATCAAAGACTGGGAAAGTATGCAACTCTTACCTCAGATGCTCAGGAGCAACCAACCTGTCACTCTAAGCACCTCTACTTCCAGTAGTATCAGAAGACATATGTTCTGTTATCTCTAGTGGTATCTCTCCATGTAGATGCTACTGGTTTTATTTTTCCAGGTTTTGTCTGTGAATGTTCCGTCTCCATCCTACTCCCATGAAATATTATTTGTGCTCAGCAATTTTAATATGGACTATTTCTTCAACTCAACTCAACTTCACTTTATTGTCAATTCTACAGTACAGGACATATAGAGTATCGTAATTACGTTTCTCTCAGACCTCGGTGTAAATAAAAGTATTAAAACAAAAGAAACAAGCATTTTTTTAAATACTAGGATAAAACAATATAATAAATATAGTGCAAGTACAGGAGTAATTAGCAGCAATTAATTGTGGCTTGAGCAGGTGTGTATGTGCATGAATCTTTATTTAGGGAGAGTCTTATGCTGGTGCTGTGTGGTGAGTAGGTTACAGTCCAGACCTTTCGGAGGCTGCAGGTCAAGCTTTCAGCATCCTGGCTGCCTGGTGTGTGAGGCTGTTACCCAGTCTGGTGGAGCGGGCTTAAAGGTTTTGGTAACTTCTCCCTAATTGCGATAGTGATAGTGAAGAGGCTGTGAGAGGGATGGATGGGGTCACCCACAATACTGGTGACTTTTCAGGCAAGGTGAGTGTTGTAAAAGTCCAGTAGGGAAAGAGGCACCGTTATCTTCCCAGCTGCATTCACTATGCACTGCAGGGTCTTACGGTTGGAGGCGGTGCAGGTGCACTGGGATGCAGCGGGTAGAAGGGGCATATGATGGCTTTAGGGGCTCTTGCTTTCTTTAGAAGGAAGTAAAGTCATTCCTGAGCTTGCTTGTCCAGTGATGCTGTGTTATTTGTCCAGGAGAGGTCCTCTGTGATGTACATACCCAGAAATGTGGTGCTGCTCACCAGTTCCAGAGCAGTTCCGTTCATGGTCAGCAGGCAGTGTTGCGTGTGGACTATCTGGAAATCAATAACAATCTAATTTGTTTTCCCTACATTTAAGGAAAGTTGTTTATCTTGGTGGATTGTATTTGGTGCATGACTAGTCTCTTGAGGCACTTCATAATGTTGAAGGTTAGTGCGACGGGGTGGTAGTCAGTGAAGCAGGATGGGGGGGGGGGCTTCTTTAGCACAGCTATGATGGTGGTGGCATTTAAGCAAGTGGGGACAACAGCCTTGCTTAGGGATGTTGAAGACGTTTGCCATGACAGCTGATGCCTGGAGTCTTTTAACATGACCCGGTTTGTTGTCCGTACCGGTAGCCTTGCGGGTGCTAATTATATAGAGTGATTTCTTCACGCCGGCTGAGGATAGGCACCGAATCTGGTTGCTGAGAGGGGGTGGTGTCTTCTGTGCAGCTGATTTGTTTAATGCTTCCAAACGTGCAAAGAAGTTTTTGAGTTGGTTCTTTAACTAGATGTTCCTGTGACAGGCCTGTGGTAGATGTTTGTAGTGTGTGAGGGTCTGAATCCCCTGCCACCGGCTCCGTGTGTTTCTGCCATCTTATGCTCGGACAAACCTTAGGACTAAACAGTCCTGGAGTGCAGAGATGGCACCCTCAGGCCACACACAAAACTGTGTCTGACCGGTTTTGTGTCTTTCACCCAAAGTCTCCATGCTGGTTTTAGCATAACAGTCATGTGGTTGGAAATTCCAAGTTGGGGAAGGGGGCACCTTTGTATGCTCCTTTCTAGTTTGTGTAAACAAGATCCAGTGTGTTATTTCCCCTTGTTTGGAAAATCAACATGCTGGTGTAGTTTTGGTGATACTGACTTTAGTTCGGCATGGTTAAAATCCTTAGATATTTGTCTGGGTCTGTTACTCACTGAGGGCGTAGGATGTATGTTCCACAGAATAGCTGTAAACTAGGTAGTCTAGCTGAATTCGGGAGAGTTTCATTAAGCCATGTTTCTGTGAAGACACAAAAACTGCATTCCCTCATGTCATGCTCCTGATGGTAGCCCTCAGAAGACATATGCTGTTTATGGAGCGTACATTTATAAGTAGAACTGTTGGGATAGTTGGTTTGTTTGGGCTAGCCTAGTCTGAATAACTCGGCGCTTCTCCCCCTTCTGCTTGCTCTCACGCCGCCTGTGGCACCTCTTCTCCCGATGAGAAACAGCAGTCGAGGCCGGTGTTGAGGTACACCGGCGGAGTAATCCTAGGCTCCGAGGTTCCTTTGTCTGTGTGTGTTTCAAGTTGTTTTCTTTCGTTCTGCTGATATCTAGCAGAAATTAAGGGCTGAACTTGTGTCTTAGCTATTTCTATTTGTTTTTGGCTCACAGCTTTACTGTTTTGGTACAGTCTCAGCGCTGTAATCCAGCGGCAGGCAGCTGTGTTCATTGAAAAAGTTCTGATAAAGCCGCTGTACACTACCTGCTCAGCAGCAAACAGCAGACAGACACAGTTAGAAACTAGCTTGTGAACAAAGCGAAGCATTTAGCAGCTAAAAACAGATATTTCTCTCTACAATGAGAGTGATTATTGGACTTATCTTTATAAGGTGGACGCACACTCCATATGAATGGTAAAGTTGCCCTGTGTCTGGTGGATTTGTTTACTGCTTAGACGTATCAACTGTATAAGGAAACAATATGTAAAGACTGTGTTCTACTGCATTTGTTCAACGCTGCTTTTCTCCTAACCTCCAAAGAGGTTCAGAAGATGCTAAATATATACTCACACTAAAAAATTGATGTGGTCAGTATCTGGACAGCTTAAGTATCTGCATGACTGCGAGGCAGGACGTTGCAAGAACACACATTATTAAAAGGAAAGGTTAAAAGGAAGGAAAGGACAATGTGCCTAAATGATGTTTGGAGTCCTTAAGATTTGCATATGTGTGAATTTAGGAAGACAACTGTTACCCCACACACAATGGGAGGACCCCAACACATCCAGGCAGCTCACTGCATAGAGCACAGGGAAAGAGATGCATACTCTATGAAGGTGGGGGAGAAACACAGAGAGCGAGAGAGAGGGCGAGATGGGTGGGCAAGAAATAGTAGGGGGCAGGGGGATGCTGCAGAGAAAAGGAAATCTCATTACACACGCGTGAGCACAGTACAGAAAATAACTGATAATACACTACATCAAATATATGAATGATTTGCCAGTTGCAAGGTTGATGGAGTATGTGTGTGTGTGTGTGTGTGTGTGTGAGTGTGGGTGTGTGTGTGTGTGTGTGTGTGTGTGTGTGTGTGTGTGTGTGTGTGTGTGTGTATGTGTATCGAGGGTCTACAACTAACAGATGATCATTGATCCTATACTGAAAGAAAAAAGACTGCTCAAGCTGCGTGTGGCAGATCTTCATACATTCTGATAGAAGTGTGAGATTCCTAATGCTGCTTACAGTCATGCATACATCTCCTTATTCCTCTTCTGTTCATGTACCCACTTATTTTCTCTTTACTTACTCGGTATATCTATTTTTTTACTTTCTCTTTCAAACACACACACACAGACACACATATATACCCTGTATACTTCATTACTTTTACACTCTCCATCCGTCATCCTTACCTCCCTCCCCCTCCCCCCCTCTCTCCCTCTATGTCTCTGACTGTGCTGCTATCAATGGGATTGCAGCAGTCAGGACATTTGCACTGAATTAACAGCATTCCTCCGCTCTCCTCAGTGTGTTATTGGTGCCCCCTATCTGCAGCCTGTTGGCATAACAACTGCTTTCCACATACTGCAATGGCACACATCCCTCCTCCCCCACCAGCAATCACATGAACACCAAAATACTAATGACAACGTCGGTGTGCAGATGTGACAGTTTCCTTTAGTGAAACCTGAATAAAAGGAGATGTATGCTTGATGAACAAAATTGTAAAACTGCAACACTCCCCCCTCCCCCCTTTTCTCTCTGCAGTATGTGGCGTTTGGCTCGCTTTTCTTCATCCTCCTCTCCATCTCCACCTTCTGCCTGGAGACCCACGAAGCCTTCAACACCATCTACAACAAAACAGAGAATGTCACCGTTGGCAACGTGACGCATGAGGAGGTACGTGGAAGTTTTAGTGAATTGTTTTTTATAGAAGGGACACTGCATGCTGTTCTATAAAGTTAGGAGATTTGTGACACAGATTATAAAATTAATTATCATATTTTCATCCCAGAAATACTACATAAGGTCCTACAGTTCCCATAACGCAACATATAGCATCCTATCAAAGGACCCGACCTTCAAAGTAAAAACCCAATCCCTTAAATTTGTCATCTCCATGTCCAAGCCAAGATAAGCCCTTCTGCACCATCTTGTCTTCACAGGCTGATAGTGCTGCTCATAACTAGCAAACTGACATTTAAACATTTGTCTATCAGGCTAATTAGTACAGCAGTTCAGTATGAGTCTATTTTATAAACGCCAATATTTAAGGCTTCATGAATTTGGATTACATTTTTTCATGGTTTGACATTGTTTCCTCAGCAGCAAGAACAGAATTGTTGCTGCTGCTAGTGCTGTTTAGCTCAATTCAGAGGTAGTGTTGAAGGTCATCTGGACCTGATCGTCCTAATATGAGTTATACATATATTTTCTATTTTTCTATACCCCCACGTGTATATTTAAAGAGGAATTGCTACAGAAACATTAACCTTTAGTGAAAAAGCTATTGTTCCTCTGAGCATACCTTGTAATAAATGAATACATTCATTAGTAAATGCATTATAAAATGAACTAACCCTCTATTCTTTTCTTTTACACTGCAGATAGTGTATGAGGTAGTCACAGATGGCTGGCTGACATATGTGGAGGGCGTCTGCGTCATTTGGTTCACTATTGAGGTGATGGCGCGTGTCGTCTTCTGCCCTGACAAGGCAGAGTTCTTCCGCAGCGCCCTTAACATCATAGACTTTGTGGCCATCGTGCCCTTTTACCTGGAGGTGGCACTGAGCGGCCTCTCCTCCAAAACAGCCAAAGACGTGCTGAGCTTCCTGCGTGTGGTTCGTTTTGTCCGTATCCTGCGTATATTCAAGCTGACCCGCCACTTTGTTGGTTTACGGGTCCTGGGCCACACTCTGCGGGCGAGCACCAACGAGTTCCTGCTGCTAATTATCTTCCTGGCGCTGGGCGTCCTCATCTTTGCTACCATGATCTACTATGCCGAACGAATCGGTGCCGACCCAGACGACCCGACAGCTGCAGCCCACACCAACTTCAAGAACATCCCCATCGGGTTCTGGTGGGCTGTAGTGACCATGACCACGCTGGGCTACGGGGATATGTATCCTGAGACATGGTCAGGAATGCTGGTGGGTGCCCTCTGCGCCTTGGCAGGTGTGCTAACCATCGCCATGCCTGTGCCCGTCATCGTCAACAACTTCGGCATGTACTACTCCCTGGCCATGGCCAAGCAGAAGCTCCCCAAGAAGAGGAACAAGCACATCCCTCGAGCGCCCCAGCCCGGCAGCCCCAACTACTGTAAGCCAGATGCCCTGGCCATGGCAACCGCCTCGCCGCACAGGCTGATGGGTAATGTGCTTGGGCCGGGCATGGTGGGATCTGGCAGCATGATGGGAACTGGAGACTGCCCACTGGCCCAGGAGGAGATCATCGAGATCAACAGGGCAGGTGATTGAACAGAACTGTTACAATGGGCCTTGAAAGTATGTAAAGTGTGTGAATGTGAGTGGAAGAAAAGCAAAGCTTGTAAAGTCTTTAAAAATGAAAAGCGACATATGTTTAATTCAAGTTCATATGTAAAGGCACAGGCAGTTAAAACAGCTAAATTTAGTGAGGAAATTGAGTGAAATAAATTAATTTAACTGAATCGCTAACACCGGTTCTGCTTGTGAAGGACAAAGCAAATCTTTTTTTGACTAATTGATTACTTGTTAAGTCTATAAATTGTCATAAAATGTTGAAAAATGGCCATAATTAAAGCCTGAGGTGACATCTTCAAATAGCTTTAGCCTACAGCTCAAAACCCAAATGTATTAAACCAACATGACATGAAACAGAGAACATAGCAGATCATTTGAGAAACAGGAAACAAATGACAGACGAATAATCAGTTATCAAGATAGTTGCCTGCTTTCAATCAACTAAATTGTTAATGCTTAATAGTTAGAACATTAATCTGAAAGATAGAAATACAACAGAGGCCTCTGAATCATGTTTCTAATTTGAACCCAAAACACTGAAATGTATAGCGTCTGTGAGAGTCACTAAGAAGGGCTTGAATTTGATTGTTGAAATGTGGCTTTACTGTTTTTGTATTTGTGTGTATGCGCTCGGATGTTGTTTTACACATGGTTTGCCTTTGTTGGATATATTAGTGCATCGGACATGGGTCATCTTTTCTTATTTACTTTGCTGCTTTAGTTCCAAATTCTAAAGTTAATCACTGGAGTGGCCTTAACAAAAATAAGTATACTAAACTGTCCAAGTTTCTAACTTTCTCATCAGACTGATAACGAGAGGTCACATTTCAAGCACTGAATTGATGGGAAAAGTGTGTATCTAATAGGTTTTGAAGCTGTAAATAACTTGCTGATGTCCTCCTTCTTCCTAGAGAGGAGTACACTAAAATAGATTTTAATTTACGATGGGAGAAAGCTGAAAAAAAGCTTATTACTTTCTCTCGACAAATCCATCTCTTCCCTCTCACAGTCAGATGCTGTACAGCCTGACATGTTCAGATAATCCTGGATGGGGTCTATATAGATGTACTGTAATTTCTGCCATTGAAACATTGATCCAGGTCATCTAGTCTCTGCTCTGCGGTTTTAATTGACATGTCCATCATCTGCACTGATATACCATTGTGTGTGTGTGTGTGTGTGTGTGTGTGTGTGTGTGTGTGTGTGTGTGTGTGTGTGTGTGTGTGTGTGTGTGTGTGTGTGTGTGTGGTGGCTTGCTGCTTGTGGTGGAGTTGCAGTCTTTGCCTTTACAGGATTTAAGGTTTAACTATGAATAGCCTCAAGATTGGCTTGCCACCACAGTGTCTGACAGCAAACTGACATATCATCAGTGTGTGAGTGTGTGTGTGTGTGTGTGTGTGTGGGTGTGGGTGTTTGAGCACATAAATACTTGCTTTTAACTAAGCATTTGCACATGCATTGTTGCATGTCATGTGTTCCTACTTTTTGGTTCTGCACATCTTTAGAAATTAGCACTTGATACTGATACTGCACAGTATATTGTTTATATTGGCATTGCGATACATTTATTGTGAAAGACTGCAATATTGCTCTCAGGGATTTATTTTAGTTACTTGAAATCATTAAAAAACGTTTAAATGTAACGATCATTTTTTGTTATTTTTTGTGCCTTTTTGTTCAGTTCAATATTCAATTTGTTTAATAAAACAATGATGGAAAAATGTCCTTTTAGTTTTTTTTAATTCAACAAGCAAATTGTTGTATTCAAGCAGTGTGCTGAAAGCAGAAGAACTGAGTAACTTTAATATTTGTTTATTTCTCGCAAGTAATATCATTATTGCAATATTCAGTGTTATCATATATTCTCCTCATATCGTGCAGCTCTAGAGCCCATTGAGTCTCTCTGAATAAAGCACAGGATCAATGGCACAACTCAAAATACCATCTACAATGTTTGAAGGAATGAATGTTGACAGTGTGGAGAGCTGGAGTGTCCAAAACGTCTTGTGTGGCAACACTATAAATGTCTTCCAGGACAGACTGTCTGAAATTGTGCTCTGACAGCCGGTTTATCACTTCACCTTCCAGTGTGCAGAACAACGACACTTTTGATTTCTGACGTAGTTGGACAACACATCTTTTCCAGAATCACCCAACCCTAGGTTACCAGTTTATTGTGTGCAGAAATGTGTGTCCTCTGTATCTGTGTGTCCACCCCTCTGGCCTGTATCTGTAACTGTTGAGCACTAAATCATATCAGATTAGATTTGACAGCTTTGTTGAAAGCTACAAACACTGCTTGTAGCCATCGTCTGTGTGTGTGTGTGTGTGTGTGTGTGTGTGTGTGTGTGTGTGTGTCTGCGTGTGCGTGCAGTACAATATATTTTCTCCCACTCCTTTGTTTAGTCTCTCTCGTTCAGAGCTGTTAAATGGTGTGCGTGAGTGTGTGAGTATGTGAAGTGTGTGTGTGTGTGTGTGTGTGTGTGTGTGTGTGTGTCTACAGCCTGCTCTGCTGCAGTGTTTTGGTCATGTGATCAGAATAGCTATCACCAGGCACTAACGTCCCTTTACTCCCCCCTCTCCCTCTCCCTTCTATCCTCTCTTTACCCTCTTTACATTTTTTTTACCTCTTAATCGTTTTTTTCTCACCATTTCTCTTTCATCTCCCGTTTTTATGTTTATGTTTCTAATCTCCAAATCCCTTCTCCTTGTCCTCCTCTGAGTTGCACCTCGCCACCTCCGATCTTATCTCCCTTTCCATTCCATTTTTATTGCTTTTATGCTCTGAACCTTCCCTTCCCTGTTTCTTTCAATGGTTCCACCCCCTGCACACTCCTTCCCAACCATACATCTTCTCTTCCTTTACCCCCCATCTTAAACATCTCCTTAACATTCTGTCTTATTTCACTTTGTTTGCTTTCTGTTTTTTTCTTAATTTTCTCTCATTTTGATCTTTTCTGTATCCTCTCATCTCCTTTTCATGTCTCTTTTCTTCCATTTTTTTCCTCCTCTCTTTCCTCCTCTTTTCCTCTTGTCTTTCATCCTTTCATGTCCTCTCCTCATTACCTTTATCCCCCCCGGCCTCCACTCCCAGATTCGAAGCAGAATGGCGATGCAGCGGCTAATGCGGCCCTGGCCAACGAGGACTGCCCCACCATTGACCAGGTCCTCGGGGATGAGCGCAGCCCGGCCACTGGGGGCCTTGGCTCCACCACCAGCCGTGAGCGTTACCCACATGACCGGGCCTGCTTCCTGCTGAGTGCTGGGGAGTTCCAGCGCACGACGGACGGGAATGTTCGGAAAGGTAGGAGGGCGGAGGGGGGGAGGAGGAGAACTGAGGGGGGAGGAGGAGGAGGAGGATGAGGAGGAGGAGGAGGGGGGGAGCAGGGGTAGGGTGGTACTTGAGTGACAGTAGTGGGCTGTCACTTGATGCATGGTCCTGACTGATATGTGCTGACAGTGTGTGTCGTGTGCAAAAACATCAACACGCACATGTAACACATATGTTCCAACTACACACACAGGTGTACACAGGTGGTGGACAGAATAATAGGAGCACCAAACAATATAAAGGCATTCATGGTCATTCCCCCCCCCCCCCCACCTATAGACCACCTATAGAATATGTTACACATACAGACAAAGAAAAGCACATAAACATAACATAATAAATATATGCCATATAATTGTAACTCAGCTACACAAACAAACAAACAACATTCTCCCCTCTGCATCAACACACCACCATGAAGAGCTGTCTCCTGGGGACAAATAACATATCAATACTCAATGAACAGCATTGATATTTAGTCCAACGATTACTTTCATTCACACCTTCACCTACAGCTGTAGTGGAGCAAGTGTCCTTCATGCATTTCTCCTGCATCTGTACTGCAGAGGCTGCTGCAGAGGCTGCTGCAACACTGCCATGTGCACTGATGTTGAAGTGACTGGATGTACTGTAACACAAAAGTATTCATGACAAGCATTTTTTTGTGATTTGTGGTCAAATAATGCAATACTCAGATTGTGCAGATGATTCCTTACTGAGATGGGTCAACAGTCACTCAGCAACACTACATGCAGTATAACATTGGTCTCCTGTGTTGTAAGCTGTATTCTTTGTTCATCATAGCTGATACAACTTGTGTCAAAGTGTGTACATGGAGCTAAACAGTTTCATTTCAAAACACTGCCCTTTATTGGGATTATAGTGTTACCTGTAATGTTTGATACAGAGGTATTAGAATACAGATAAGACTTGTGTGTTTTTCTTTGTTTGTTTTTTACGATCAACAAATCCCATGAAAAGACAAAAGAAGACGAGCATCAGTTGTTTGTTCGAATGGTCACAATTTTAATTTATACTTTGGTTTATGGCCAAATACCGGCAAAACTAATGACATTCTATCAGCCTCAACTGAACTTTGTGTTTAGTGCTAATTAGCAAAAGTGTGCATGCTGAAACTAAGATGGTGAACATGGTAAACATTATAATGATAATAATATTATATTTACAGTGCTTTTCTAAATACTCAAAGACACTTTACAATACAAAATAAACATACAAACAAATATACATACATACAAATAATGTACACACAAGATGCAGTGACATGCAGTAATGTGAAGTGTTATGGTGGTATTATACCTGCTAAATGTCTGCATGCTTAAATGAGCATTTAGCTCAAAGCATTGCTGTGAATAAGTATGTCTCACCGAGCTGTAGATTCTTCATTAAAACAGGTTAAGCAATTAAAAAAAACATCTTAAAATAGCTGGTTAGCAAACAATACTCAAACAGAAGTAAATTGGGGACTATTTTCTGTTGCGGATGTGTACACATTTGCTTTACAGTCAAGATAAAGCACAGTGTGTGTGTTCATGGTAAGGAAGGAACATGTCCCCCAACAGTGTGGCTCATTGATGTGAACCACACATCGATGAGGAATAAGATATATCACACAATACTTCAGTCACATGCAGTCATTGTTAATTATGGTATTTTCATGGGATTTGATTGACAATAAGAAAAATACTAAATATCTTCTGCCTCTTTCTTTAAAGTACTAACATCATGTACTTACTTGAACTTTCTTGCACATTCGGTTTCTGTTTCTGGATGTATTGTTTTAAAATGAAACTCTTCATATGTAATGTGTAATATTTTGAATCTGATGTGGCAGAACAGCCATATCAGATGAGTGTCATTCTGTTCTCATCACATCAGGCTTCTTCATTGTTCTGCTCTGTCTGTCTCTTTCTCAGTCTGTCAACCTATCAAACTCACTCCATAGTTTCTTTTTCACACTTTTCCATACTGTAATTCATTAACTCTTAATTCTTCTTTTCTCTCTCTCCATCCCACACTCTGTTCTGCTTTCATTTCTGCGTCATTCCCACGTTTGCTTTTCGCCCTCTTCCTCCACTTTCCATTTCTCCTTCGCCGTTTACTCCTACTGATCTTCTTCTCCATCTGTTTTCATCCTCGTTTCCCTGCTCGCTCTCTTTGCTCTCGAATGGTCTTCTTTCATATTCCATTCATTTGTCCTCTCTATGTTCCTGCTGTCATCTTGCCTACTGCAACCTTGACCTGCTAACACTAAAATACTTAATTTTGTTTTTAAATGTAACACCGACCTTTCACCTTAAACACCCTATACACTCCCCAAATGTTACTTCTTCTGACTCTCTCTCTCACACACACACACACACACACACACACACACACACACACACACACACACACACACACACACACACACACACACACACACACACACAGATGGTTCAGAGTCCAGCAGTGTGACTTCCTCTCTTGGAGAGGGGTGGTTCAAGCCGGAGGGGCCTCTGCTACAGCAGGAGCTCAGTGTAAACTCCACCTCCTGGATCAAACCGTAGAAACACAGAGGTAACACTTCCACACAAAGCAGTCAATAATACAATAATACAATAATACAAACTCAACTCACTGACAAACTGAGCTGAACTCACAAACTGTCTGTGCAAACCAAATATTAGATTAAACTCGATTATAATCTTGAATAAAGTTTATTAAAAGAGATTACATTGGGTTAAACTAAACTAGACTAGGGGCAACCTGGCATGTACCACATGGGTCCCAGCTGGCCAGGCCTCCACTAACACTATCACATAAAGGCATGCGGTGCACACAAAGACTAAACAATATTACATTAGAATAGTAGAATGGAAAAACTAAATTAGATTAGATTAGACTAAATAAGATTTATTCCAATTAGACTAAAATAAGTTTGATTTAACTAGACTATATTTAGTCAGACCAAATTAAACTTGATTATATTGGATTAATTTAGATTAGATTTAACCAGATTACCAATTGAATCTGATTAGATTGGATTTAACTAAATTTAAATTACATTATGTTCGATTATACCAGATTGAACTTGATTTAATTACAATGAATTGAAAAAGAAACTACACTATCCCTCACTATAGAAGACTAGATCTTTTTTTTAAATGATACTAGCCTGCACTAAAATAGGTAAAACTGCAAATGTTCGAGGGCTTACAGCACATGCACAGAATAAGACATGACAGTAAAGTGGAGTAGATTAGAGTAGAACAGAGCGATACAACAAACACACAATTAAGTGACAAAGTTGAGAGGAAAAGACTTCTGACCTCAGCCTCACAACACACACACACACACACACACACACACACACACACACACACACACACACACACACACACACACACACACACCACGTGACAGACTTTTTATATTGTTCTTATTTACACACACAAAGGTTGAATGTATAAAGGTGCATGCAGGTTGCTTGTTACTGTAAAGCTGTGGTTCAGCATCATATGGTGAATAACAGTGGTGTCTAGGCTGGGGGGGCATATGCATGGTGAAATGTGACACATATATAATGTCATAGTTACACATCAAAGACAGTGTCAGCTGACATAACAGCCAAATCACTGCAAGAGGAATCAGCCCTCACAGTCGTACACACACACACACACACACACACACACACACACACACACACACACACACACACACACACACACACACACACACACACACGCACACACACAAACACACTGTGTGAGTCAGCGAGCGTGACTGTGCATGCCTTACAAACGGTGTATTAGCCTGTGTGTGTGTATGCCTTCCCTCTTTACAGACACAGTATGTTGTAACCAACAGGAAGAACGGGTCATGGGGTCAGATTGGGTTAGAGTTCACAGTGCGGGTCCATGTGTGATGTGTGCTGTTGCTGTTGTTGTTATTTTGTTGTTGTTGTGTTACTGTCTCCTTTCCCAGGTTGTGTCAGGTCATGCGTTTGTACGTTGGCTCTTGTTGGTCTGTGTTACACTATCCATCTGTCTGTTTGTCTGTCTGTCTGTTTCTCTATTTTTTCTTTTTTGTTTGTTTCTGTCCGTATGTCCGTCCTTTTCTGTGTGTGTCTGTATTTTGTGTGTAGCTGTCTTCCCCTCCTCCTGCTCCTCCTCTTCCTCCTCCTTCTCCTCCTCTCACCCGGTCTCTTCTCACTCTGGTACTTACAGATAGGGGGCGTCACGTTACCCCCCTGAAAGCACTTTGGCTCCAAAGTCAGCCTGGTTCCAAAAGGGCCAGGGTGGTCTTATTCCCAGACTGCTTTCGGGGAGAGGGGGCCTGGTCTGTGTGGACAAAACAATATCATACTACTTTGATTTGCAGACTCTACAGCGTAGTTAGGACTTATTGTCCTATTAAGATCAATCAAATACTACAAAGACTATTGGGAAAACCAAAATGAAGTATTTTGCACCAAAATACTGAGTGAGTTTTTCACAACAATTCTAACAAAAGTAAAAATAATAAGAATTGAGATAAAGGAATAAATGTGTATTAAATTCAACGTTTTTTGGGATGGGTGCCAGACTGAAAGCAGCCGCTGCGCTCGTTGCGCTCGTTGCCCGGCCAGGCCAGTGAGAGCTGGTTGCTGATTGGTTGGTTGGTCGGTTTCCTCTGTCCTCTTCTCTGGAACTGAGCTCAGGTCAGTTTCTACAGCTCAGCCGGCAGAGAGCACTGTTTGGTTTTACAGCAGATTTGTCTCCAATCACTGCATTAGGGCTTTGGCCAATTGAATTTTTCAGGGAACAATTTTTGTATAACTGATATACAAAAGCTTTAGGAAGTTCCCATTGCACTTTCAAATGAAAACAATGTG